>NC_056599.1:538500-824648 GCF_018340385.1 Cyprinus carpio
ACAGAAACTACCACAATGTGATAACACTTAGTGGGCATCACACAAGGCACCAACTGGTGCTCAATGCCAGAAGTTATTGGCCCACATGTACAAAATCAGAGATTGTGTTCACACACTCAGTGTTTTAGACCAGGCATGTGCTGTTCACTAACTAAAACTTCCAACAACAAACATCACATGTCAGTGTAATTCAAAGCCATACACCAGGGTTAAGCTTTATAAAATGTTTATTTCAGACATATTTGAGTGAAAGGAGAAAATAAATTACAATTTACATCATATTTAATCATCATTTTTACATCAACAACCTACGCACCGGAGCAGAATGTTTCCTCCTTCCTGATGATTACAAAGATGAAAGATTGGTGTAAATGTAAGCTCTGTGTTTCAGTTCACATTTCTTCAGTCAGAGAAACATTTTCAGCCTTCTTTCCTAACAGTGACCTGTAGGTGTCCCCAGCTGCCTCATAACTTCAAATGAAACTGAATGACTGTTACAGTGGGTTATTTTTCCCTCTCAGTGACTGACAGGGACGGACTGGGAGTGAAAAACGGCCCTGGATTGTCTTCCAGAATAGGCCCATGCACAACTACAACAGTCGCTATTATCTCACAATATCTCAGCATCCTGTCGCATTTATGGCAATAATACCATCACAACACCCATGGTGACCCGGCTGATAAAAACAATAGAAACCAGCACAGAAATTCTAGATGATTCCACTACAAAAAAAATACCACTACTAACCACCAACTTTGTTACCATTAAAACCAGTAAAGTATGGTATCATGTAGTGTGGTTTTGGGACATATTAATTAGGATTTAGTGGTTTTTAAACAAATGCCACCAAACAGAAGACCACCAATTAACAGTAGACCACCAACAGACAACCACTACAGTTTTCCATTAAAACCAATACAATTTCATTATAAGCCATAAAAAACTAGTACAAATGATGTGGCAGATGGGGTTTTTTTCATGTAGAGGATTGAAACTAAAGTACTTGAAATCTATATAAAAAGACAAGAAAGCAAAAATGTAGAATTTTTGCATTGATTAGGCAAAACCTAGAATCTAGAAACCCGGAAATACAGATTCCTTCAATTTTGCGTATTCACATACATAAACTTCCTCTCTCTATCTCTGTGTGTGAGTTGGTGTGTGTGTGTGTGTGTGTTGGTGTGTGTGTGTGTGTGTGTGTGTCGATGACTCGTGTGTGGCTTGTGTGTGTCATGTTAATCAGACTTATCACACTCAGAATGAATTGTCTGTAATTTGGCAACAAAATGTGACAGACTGAGGGCCTATTTTTTTTATTAGTTGGCCTGGAGAACGTTCGCAAAACAACATAAGAGGACAGTTAAAAAAATATTCATTTAGAATACATACATACTGTAGCATACAAGTTATGCCAAATGGTACCATAAAATAAACCGGGATAACTGCAGGATTGTTTTTTTAATAAAATTTACAGAGCTTAAAAGACCTTTATAAGATCCTCACTGTTCACATTTCAACTGCCTTTTAAACAATATTGGTTGGTGCGGTGTGAATGTCGATTTAATGAACAGATTTCCAAACCATCCAAACATATGAGATAAGTATCCCCTTGAACTTGTAAAAAACGCTAATCTGTTTACCATCCTGAACTAGAAAATGCTGTTTTTATTAAGTAATTGCTAAGGTTTACTAAGGTTTAAGTACGACTCTGCGCTGAAATGAATACGGGGACGTCTGGAAACGAGCGGCCTCTCCTGGTTGGAGATAGTCTTACATTATAAACGGAAAGCCAAACTTTACCGTGGCTTACCTTTTCAAATATTTTAAAATTGATCATCCGAATCTAAAATGAATTCCAGCGGGCTGTACTAAACGACATTGCGGGCTGTATAAAGGCAGTTTTCGTTTTTTTATAAGGAAAAATAGTTGCTTTTAGCTTGTTTCCTGACAGTTTTTTCTTTGATTTATAGCCACAGGCCGACGGTCAGCTGGATTGGACAGCTGTTCTGGACTTCTCCTGATGACTGACATGATTTCGAGTTGTGTATCCAGTGGTAAGAGTATTTTTGGTGTTAATCTGTTATTGATGTGTCATTGGAGTACTGCAAAATTAAGTTTAACAATAAAATATTTAAAAAGTGTAATGGTAAAAAACAGGATAAGAGATTAAGATAAAATGTATTTAAGCACAACAAGCCCCTTCAGTTTAATTTTTATCATTCCTATATTCAATCTGACACTTATTGTCCTTTCACATAAAGACTGTCAACAGAGAAGGGTTCAAATCATACCATACGCTATAAACATTTTATAAACATTGATTTTTAATTTATTTAATTTTTTTAATGATGAAAGGGAGTGTTGTTAAATCAAAAGCAATTACTTATTAAAATCTCACATCAAAGCAAGGCTGTTTTTCAAGGACACGTGTGTTTTTATAAGATTTTTTAAGTTGCGTCCCAACTTTTTTTGTCAACCCATCAGAACGTTTCAATTACAATGTAGTAAAAGTAGGCAACATCAGGGACAGCTGTCAACTATACGCGCCCCCTTGTGCCCCAGTCCACCTCTGCAGAGGGCATCAGTGTCAGGCAGGCTCTGGTAATTTAATGGTTTTAGAATATTTTCAATCCTAATGTTAATCGTTCCTGTTTCACAACCATGCTTTGTTACCCCTCTTCCAGTTTTCTGAGTAATTAATTTTTTGAAATTTTTAGCTCCTTGTATATCTCCTGAAGCAGGTTCTATTATCACCCATCCAGTCCAAATCTGTGACCAGGTGTCATTTGTTACCACGGTAAGATTTTCTGTCTGACGGTGGGACAGGCCCAATGACCGAGTTCACATTCACATGAAGTGCTCATAGTTTTTATGGTTTTCAAGTCTTTTTAATTTATTAAATCTAAAATAGAGTTGACGTTGTTTCAAATACTGTATAAATACTAAATATACAGCATAAAGTTTGCTTTTGTGGATTGATGAGTCCTCACTGCTTATCAGAAGTTGGAGCGAACATACGATTCAGGTAACACATAACCTGGATAACACACATCTGTTCTATGCTCCGGAAGGAAACACAATAAAGATCAAGGATACCTTACTTATGTCTTCCGGGCAACCTGCAAGTATCTTCTGTTTGCGTTCGAAGGGCAGTACTAAATGGAATCCCTCAGTTGTCCTCAGAGTGAAACGAATGGATCTCAAAACCCCACAGTCACTGCTGGAAAGAGTTCAAATATGTAAAAGTATGCTGTAAAACTTGAATAAGTCTGCAGTAGCTGGATATTTTTCTGAAACAGATCCTCAGGTTTGACACATCGAATAGAATAGAATCTTCTTCAAAATATGTCCAAGAGTTTTTCACTCAAACCTTTTCTGTTATTGTGGCGACATTTCCACGCCTCCGAAACCGCTGCTGAATGAAACGACCTGTGATTGTTTGTTTGACATGTCGGGCAAATGGCCTCATTGGCGAGGCCGTTGAATTTCTGGCTTACGCGGAGACTCTGTCTGTTATACATTTCTGAGATGCGAGCAGCGAATCGTCGGATCAGCAGATGGACAGAGAGGTTAGAGTTTAGATTGTCAATCACATACCAGTGGATATGAAAACCCAGATGTTCATGAATGAAAGAACCTAATGATGCCATTAAGACAGAGAAGAGATGTGGTCCAAGAACTGAGCCCTGGAGCACCCCAGTAGCTAGATGTTGCGACCCCTCATCCTCTCCAAGATACTTTGAAGGACCTATCTGAGAGTGTAAGACTCAAACCACTGGCGTGCTCTTAAAGTCTCAAACCAGAGACTGGGTTTGAACACAACTCGTCCAGGGTTTTTGCAATGAAAGGTAGAAGGGAAACCAGTCTGTATTTCTCTAAAAGAGTTGGGTTAATAGTGTGTTTCTTAAGAAGTGGGGTTATACAAGGCCTGTTTAAATGTTGATGAAAACCACCCAGTGTGAAGGAGGGTGTTGATGTGAGGTGAGTGCAGGTACAACTGCTGGATGAATGCTTGAAGTAGATGAGATGGAATAGGATCAAGCAGAAAAGTAATAGGATTGATTGGTAATGAGAAGCTTAAGAGACTATCTGCCTCAGGGTGAGAGTGAGCATAGGTTACGTCGAAAGTGCACATTTGGAGGGGTATGTGTTGTGTTAGTGTGTTTTTTTCACTGTTGTTTGGCACTGTTCTGTAAATTAACCTCCCTAAATGTGGTGAAGAATTCACACGCCATCAGTCCAAACTGGGATCAGAGATCATCAGTTGTGTGTGGGTAAAGATGCCATTTCCTCTTCTTTCTTCAAGCGAGTTTTCATTAATAACCTCTGCGGTCAAAACAAACTGAGTTTTCTCACAGCCAGCAATAACATGTTTCCGACAACCTCAACAGTGATATCATGCTCTCTGAAAAATATTATAAAAGTCCACATGCACTGTGGCCAAGTATAGTACACCATACTCCAGAATTTATGCTCTGCATTTCTCTCTCTCACACACACACACACACACACACACACACACACACACACAAACAAACACACACCCGGAGCAGTGAGCAGCCATTTTTTGCATCCATTACTTTGAGCACACTGGCGTTTAGACATGGAGAATGTGTACTTTCAATGGCAATTTATAAAGATCTTTAGCTCGTGTGAAGTTATGAAAATATTTACGTGACAGATGCAGTGATGAAAATGTGTTATATCTGTTATTTTTCATTGATATATACACACAGTTGGGGGCTCCTTATAGTAAAATACTTCCAACTGTCTGGTTAAATCGCCCCATGGAAATACCTCACCTCATATTCTCTACATTAGTCCACGTAATACAGGTCCAGTTCTGGAGTGACTGAATTTCGACACCTGAGCTGGAAATGCTGCTGCTTTTACATCATTGTTTTTTTCTTTTGTTTGATAATCATTTGCACACTGAGAAAAACTGGCATATCCAGTAGTTACTTAAAGATTTATCATGACCTAGCTTGTATAATGATGGAAAAAATATTTCACCATATATATACATGTTTGAAAGGCTATTTTATTATTGACAAATAAACATAATATTCCAACAGCCTGCTCAAACGATTCAACAACCAAATTATTCATTGCTGTCCACATCGTGATAAATGTCCTTACAGTCATCAGGTAGCTTTGCCTGTTCTCATAATTAGTGCAAGCTGACAGTTAATTAGCTGCTCGAGACAAAGAGGAAAGTTGGTTCAAAAAGCATAATCTGGGATCATAATGATCTGGTTTTGATATCCAGGATCAGGTAATCATCTCACTTTCTGCTGGTTTTTCAAAGCAAAATTGGATTGGATGACAATGATCCAGATACAGACTTTTTCATATGACCAGATCTGGATCACTAGTGCTCTACGGAGCCCCTAAAGGGAAATGCTGATGGAAAAAAAATTAATCAGTAGTTTCTCATTCTCTCAGAAAAGTCTTGCATTGCATTCACACAAGAAACTTTGTGTTTGCTCACAAATAACTATTTTTGACGTGGTTCATATATGATGAATTTGCCAATGTAGTTTACAAACGGTGATAAATATTACATTTAATTTTAAAGTATTTCTTTAATGTTTGATATTGGAAGCTGTTTTGGGATTATGTTGTGATATATATACGTACAGTATGTGTGTGTGTGTGTGTGTGTAATGTCATATTTTTTGTACAAGTTTTAAAGTTTTACTTCAATTTTATGGTTGTGAAATCCACCCTTTGCTGAGATCAGTATAATCCTGATTTTTTTGTATCAAATGTATCCCAATCTTACTAAAAACTTTTGAACACCACAAACTGATGATTTGATCCTGATCAAAACCAGACTGGATTTTGTGACCTAATGCCCTTCTTTTGAACAACACCTTTTCAAGATTTGATCTGATCCGACAGCTGAAATCTGACCAGATCACTTTTGAACATCCGGCTCTAGATGATTTAATGAGAATGATATAACAGAGTAAAACTCTCCTCCATTTTTACTTTACTCTGCAGATCCTGAATTAATAATAAACAACATACAGACAGCTACTGTACAAAACACATGACAAACTGACCAGAATCACCAATAACTACAAATAAATCAGAGCTTGTTTCTTAACATGTGAAAGACACTGCTATTATTATAATGGCACTGAATCAAACCATCAGGAATCCGGTTTGTATTCCTCTGCTGATGTGGTTTCTGTATAATTATTTGTGTGATTTGTGGTGGTTCTTGTTCACAGAGGATTAAAGTTGACTGCAGTTTTCCTGAGCTCCAGCTTTTGTTCCTCTGATGGAAGCGTAAGTCACTTTATCATCACAGCGAACCTGAATCAACATCACAGTCACTGTTTCAACCCACAATTATTACAGCATGAGGTCTGAGCTCAATTCAAGACACTGATTTATATAAGAATAAAACTAATACAGGTCACACTGAGGGAAGATCAAGAAGTGTTTGCTCACCTTGTTCTTTTTGGCTCTGTTTTTACTGTACGCAGTAACTTCAGTATAAGTCACATCATCAGCCTGCTCCTAAACATCAGTGAAAATACAGCAGATCGAGATATTAAAAGCCCATCCATCACTACTGTGTGAAGAAGACTCATTATTTTACTGCAAATGTTTAGGTCAAATATGTATGTGTAAAACCTACAGGTTTAGTGAAAATCTGTCATACAAACATGAGGTTATGGAAAATTACCACATTAACTGTCAAATATACACAGATATGAAAATATACACAAATTACTGAAGATGAATCATATTGTTCACTGTGAGCAGGACGAATGGAAATGTTAACTGTGTCATTGGTTCCATTATTTATTTCTATCTGTGAGCTTTAGAGCAGAAACAGTAGAAACACACTAACTTGTGCTGATCTAATGTGACTAATAAGAGTGAGATATTTCAGAGTCAGTGCTCTGTGGAGCTTATGGTTATTAATAACTCATAGATCAACAAAACTCACCACAGAGTCCTCAGTCTCTCTTCTGACATCTGAAAAATAATGGCATGAGAACAGTTATGATCAAACTGTCTCTAATTCAGATGCAATCGATTTCTAAAAGAGTCTAGAAGAATTCTAGTGCTGGAGAATAGAAACATTATTTCTGTTAACTCAATGATTTCTCATTTTATCTGTAAATACTCAGATGTTTTAGATTTTTTTTTTTTTTTTTTTTTTTGTCTGCTGTTACAGGATATGAGAAACTCTAAAAACTCACCGGCTCTTTTTTTACGAATCAGCCAAAGAATCAGAGCAGGAAGAAGAAGAGCGAACGAAGCGCAGACAACAATCACAATCACACTCACTGAGAGAGAGATGATACAGAGACACAAATATATTACTGTTTAACCAAATACAGAAAAATAACAAACTACCAATGATAAATGACACATTTATTCTTAATTAATAAAAAAAAAAAAAAAACCTGATACTTGTGATGAGGGTTTTATAGTGAGTTTATTACAGCTGTGCTTGTTCTCTGAGCTGCTGTCACTTCATACTTCAGCAGCTATAACGTCTACATTATCTTAAAGCTTACAGTAAAAATAGTCAGTTAAAATATACTAAACAACTGGTCGAGCAACACTGTGAACACTGCATCAATAGTACAGTATTATTAATACTGACATTCTCTAAGCTCATCGCCACTACAGTGTAACGTATGGACTAGATCATGATAACATATTCATTCTAATATTCAGAAAGATTTTTAATCTACTGACTGACCTCATGTAAATCACAGCTTAGAGCCAATGAGTCTGCATCAAACTGTGCCATTGACACCTTTAGGTGCCTGTTTGAGCATCACCAGGAACACCTCTACATTCCTAGCTCGGACTCATAAGCTTCAAAGAGATCTAAATCAGCTTCAATGGCCAAAGCATGCAGAGGAAAAGACCTCTCCACGCCGCTCGCACACACACACAAACACACAAACCTCATCTTTTTCGCCTGCACTTAACCAACTAATACTAGTACTTACCTTTTCTTTTTCTTGTCTATCATATTCATTTAAAAAAAAAAAAAAAAAAAAAAACAGGCTACGTGTTCTGTACTAGACTAACTGAGACTTGTCATAGCACTTGTATACCGTTGTTGTTCTCTTGTAGATCTGATTGTTTCTACTGTTCTCATTTGTAAGTCGCTTTGGATAAAAGCGTCTGCTAAATGATTAAATGTAAATGTTAATGTAAACCTTCTTGCATTTAACTCAGGATATAAGCCATTCCAAATGTATATGATATATTCCTGTGTTTGTATGTTTCCCAGCTCATATTAGCATAGTTATGATTGTATAGTCGTGTTAGTTGACCTCTAAGTGCCTATAGTCAAGCATAAGAATGTATCTTTATGTTTCTATCTGTCTTTCCCGCTGAAACTATATGCCTTGTTATTGGTCAATCCAACCAAAAGGGGTGTTACTGGGAAACCAGATAAAACCTCTCCCACATCCAAAAGGTTTCTCTCTTAACTTGCGGTTCCCTGGAGACACCCATCACCTAGGACACCTTGCAACTCCCCTTCCGGGGAGTCCGATCTTCTGGCAGTTTTCAGCAACTTTGTTGATTCACTTCGGAGCAGTCAACCCAAAGATGAAATGACGAAGGTTTCACTCCTAACAGGATTCAACAGGAATTTACGCATTATACATGCACCGGGACACTTTACTCAGCAACTACAGAACCAATGCAAGTAACCGCTTGTTAACTATTTAGAAGCGCTTCTAGGTTTTGACCCCTTTTAATTAAGGTGATGAGATTCTTTGGTGGTTCTTAACAGGTTGTGATTTAGTTTATGAGTAAATACTACCATGACTCTCCACTCTCTTGCGTGTGCGCTCTCTCTCTCTCTCCGGTGTGTTGCATGCTGGGTAGCGAGAGTGTGGCGTTTGGGTTGCATGTGGGGGAGCGCACGGTTTTTCAAGATTTTTTCTGATTTAACCTTTTTTTTTTTGTTTTTTGTTTGTCTTTTTCTTTTCCTCTTTTTCCCCCAATTCTTTGGGCATTATTTTTCTTTTTTCCTTTTGTATTAGTGTTAGTCAGTGTGATTGAGTGAGTGGGGAGCGTGAGGCTGTAATGACGTCTGCCCCGGAGCGGGGAGCGTCGCCTCTCTCTCTCAGGAATGGGTTCAGGTGTGCGCCGGAATCAGGCGCAACCATAGAAGATGTTCTCCTTGCTGTCGCGGACCAAATCGGCCACGAAAACATAAACTCGGCCTCTAGGATGAACAAAGCTGTTGTAGTGTTTCTAAAAAACGAACACTTAGTAAAAACAATGATTGAAAACGGAATTTGGGTTAAGGAAACGTACGTGCCTGTCACACCCTTATCTGCCCCGGCTACAAAAGTCACGGTTTCAAATGTGCCGCCTTTCATTTCCAGTGATTCAATTGTAAAGGAGTTGTCTAGATTCGGGAAAATTGCTGGAGGGGTGAAAATGATTCCGCTCGGATGCAAGAACGCATCGTTAAAACACGTGTTGTCTTTTAGGAGACAACTGTATATGTTTTTAACTTCGCCGGACAAAACACTCGATGTCTCTTTCCGTGTGTCTCTTGGAGACAGTTCATACATGCTGTACGCGAGCACAGACAGTTTACGCTGTTTTGAGTGCGGAGATATCGGCCACAAACGCTTCGTCTGTCCACATAAACAACGCGCCGAGGAGAACCAGGGCCCGCGGACAGATGAGCAACAAACTGTAGCGACGAAAGGCAGTGTACAGGCAGAGACGGTCAAAGTGATCAACACTGAGGTAAGTGAAGCGGTTAATGTTGTTAATGATAGTCAAATGCTTAGTGTCAGTGGTGTAAGTGTTCAGCAGAGTACTGATGGTGCTAATGCTGAAGAGGCTTTGAGTAAGGAGGTGTGTGGAGAGTAGTGATGATGAGGTGGATGGACAGTCTGAAGTCACTGAAGGAAGCATTCGAGATGATGAATCCTGTTTTGATGTGGATATGGATAAGGCTTATGAAGGAGAGTTGTATACTGTTGAACAGATTAACAACTTCTTGGATGAAACCAAAGGCAAAAGTGTTGAACGTGCAGAGGTTTTTCCCCGATTTAAACAAGTTTGTTGATTCAGTGATAAAAATTCGTAGTGAGTGCAGCAATGAAGTTCTGTCCCAACAAAAGAGATTTAGGTTAAAGAAACACATAACGGCAATTAGGCAAAGTTCAAAGAAAGTTTGAAATAAGAGAAGTAAATTAAAATAAGGATCACATGGGTGTCTACAACTCTTTCGGGTTTCTCTTCACTTTTCTGATTTTATTTGATCTCCTTCCCTCTTTTATTTCTTTGGATATCCTGAGAGTAGGATCTTTGAACATAAATGGGGCCAGGGATGGAAATAAATTAGCTTTGTTAAAAGAGTGTATTGGACCTAAAGAGATTAATGTGATGTTTCTTCAAGAAACACACAGTGATGAAGCAAATGAAACAGATTGGGGTTTGAGGTGGGATGGTGAGTGTGTTTTAAGCCATGGCACTAATGTAAGTGCAGGGGTGGCAATACTTTTCTCAGTGAAAACAAATATCAATATTTCTTCAAAACAGGAAGTAGAAAAAGGAAGGCTCCTTGTTGTAAAAGTAGAAATAAACAGTAAGGTTTTTGTTTTTATTAATATTTATGCTCCCACAGTAGGAAGTGATCGAATTCAACTATTTCAGAAACTTAAGAAAGTTCTTTATGATTTAGATCAAGATGATTTTTTAATTATGGGTGGGGATTGGAACTGTACTGTAGATTTTATCACTGACAGGAATGGTGAAGAACCTCATCCATCATCTGTCCTATCCCTAAAAAATGTTATAAAACAATCAGAACTCATTGATATTTGGAGAGGAAAGAATGAAGGAGTGAAACAGTACACCAGGATTAGAGTTACTATCAATAGAATTAGTGCTGCTCGTCTCGATAGATTTTATATGAAGAAAACTATGCATAATAGAGCAATGGACACACAAATAATCCCAAACGTTATCTCAGACCACCATATGATCACTTTACATGTTTTATTGTCAAATACAACCCCTCGTTTTTATTTTTGGAGGTTTGACACCAAACTTCTTTTAGATCACGACTTCTGCGAAAATTTTAAACAATTTTGGAGTTATTGGGTAACTCAAAAAAGTGATTTTAACAATCTCCTGCAGTGGTGGGAAGTGGGGAAAGCTCAGATTAAACTTTTTAGTCAACAATTTTTATCACATACAAGAAACGAGCTCAAATATACTGTATATGTTTTAGAAAAAGAGATATGTGAAATTCAAAATAGCCTGATGAACCAAAATGATCCTTGTTTACAAGAACGCTTAAAGACAAAAAAAACAGGAATTAAGAGATATATTTCAGGAGAGGGGTTAAAGCAGCTTTGGTCAGAGCACGGTTTATATCAGTGCAGGATATGGATGCTCCAACAACCTTCTTCTTTAACCTGGAGAAAAAAACACTCCCAATCCAATGTTATGCATGGCATTCGAAAAGGCAAACGGGACAGTTACCTCAGATCCTCAGGAGATGAGAAGGCTTGCTGTGGACTTTTACACTAATTTATATGCAAAAGAAGAGACTGATTTCTATCCATCAAGTGACTTTTTTAATGATCTGCCAGTATTGGATGAACAAACTGCACAAACTCTTGAAAGTGACCTGTGTTTTTCGGAGAAGTGACGGAAGCAGTTCATCAGCTTAATAAAGGGAAAGCTCCAGGCATTGATGGTCTGCCGGCAGAGTTTTATAAGTCCTTTTGGGAAGTTATTGGGCAAGATTTGTTTTGTGTTTTAAAGGAAAGTTTTAATCTGAATATGCTCCCTAAAAGTTGTCAGCGGGCCGTTCTCTCTCTAATCCCCAAAAAAGGAGATTTGCTTATGTTAAAAAATTGGAGGCCTGTGTCTGTACTCACTACAGACTACAAAATACTGTCTAAGTGCTTTGTTAACAGACTTAAAAAAGTGTTAGACAAGTTAATTTTTGAAGACCAAGCTTATTGTATTCCCAAGAAATCTATTTATGATAACCTGTTTTTAATGAGAGATATTTTAAGGTATACAAAACTGTACAATGTGGACTTTGGGATTGTTTCTCTTGATCAAGAGAAAGCGTTTGATCGTGTAGATCACCACTATCTCTTTTATGTTCTAAAATGCTATGGTTTTGGTGAAAAGTTTTTATCTTGGATAAAGGTGTTTATACCATGACGCTTCATGTTTGATAAAAGTTGGAGGAGGGTTAAGCGTTCCTGTAAAAATGGAGAAAGGCATTAGACAGGGATGTCCGATGTCAGGACAGCTTTACAGTTTAGCAATAGAACCTTTACTTTGCATGATAAGGAAAAAATTAAAGGGCATAGTTATAACAGGAGGTTTAAGAAAAGAAGCTTTTGTTCTCTCTGCTTATGCTGATGATGTTGCTGTTGTAATTAAAAATACAGAAGATGTGCAATGTTTAGAAGAAAGCTTAGAAATGTATGGCAAACTTTCTTCTGCCAAACTTAACTGGGAAAAAACAGAAGCCTTATGGTTTGGATCCAAAAGTAATGATATTTTTAACTTACCTAAACTTCCAAAAAATGTTAAATGGAATAAAACAGGTTTTAAATATTTAGGGGTATTTTTAGGTAACGATGACTTTGAAAAAAAAAATTGGGAGGGATTAGTAGATAGGGTCCGCGCCAAGTTGTCTAAATGGAAATGGTTGCTACCCCAGCTTTCGTATAGGGGAAGAGTTCTGATCGCCAACAATCTGATCGCCTCAACACTCTGGCATAAGTTCATGGTCCTCGACCCACCGATGGTTTTAATCAGAGAGATTCAAAAGATGCTGGTGGACTTCTTCTGGTCTGGACAACATTGGCTAAAGCCAGCGATGCTCTACCTGCCGGTGCATGAAGGTGGACAGGGACTCATCGACATAAAGGCGAGGCTGGCAACCTTTCGATTGATGGCGGTCCAGCGCCTCCTCTATCATCAGCCTCACGTGTGGATGGACGTTGCGTGTGCCCTGCTTCTCAAGACCAGAAGAATGGGCTTGGACAGACAACTGTTTTTAATGAACTTTAATGGAACTTCACTCGGGGGACTTACACCCTTTTATAGTAATATATTGGAGCTGTGGCAGACTTTTAATTTTTCCAGAGAATGGGGGAGTCCTGATGCCTGGATCCTAAAAGAGCCCTTATTTTTTAATGATCTTTTACACACTGTTTGTTTGTCCTCTGATGCCATCAGAGTCGCACTGACTAGTGCTGGGATATCAAAGGTATCCGATCTCAGAAGAGGATGTGAATGGATGGAGGCAAAGGAACTGGCTGATATGGTGGGCTTCAGATCCGTAAGGACCACCCAACGGTTGTTTAACGAACTAGAGTCGGCACTCCCAAGAGCAGCAAGAGACTTTTTAAATGTTACTGCTCCAAAAAACTGTAAAGAGGCGTATGGTTTCCCTGATTTTAAAATCTCCCTAAAGGATGAAGATTGGGAGGAAACCCCTGGAAACACAGTGACTATGAAAATCCCTGAGTTGAGTTGTTTTAGAACGCTTACCAGGAAAACCCTTTACAGAGTGTGTGTTTAAAAACTGCAACTATAAAATTTTTAAAGACTTCAAAGGAACAAAATGGACTTCAGTGTTGGAGTCAGACTCTTCTCCGAGAGGAAGCTGGAGGTCCCTGTACAAAAGACCCATTGAGAAGAGAATAGGAGATCTTCAATGGAGAATTGTATATGGGATATTAGCTACGAACAGACACATAGCGCAGTTAGATCCTTTAGTTGGGGAGGGATGTCCTTTCTGTGGTGAGTCTGAGAGTGTTTTACATGTTTTTATGCAATGTTCTCGTTTAAAAAATAT
Source organism: Cyprinus carpio (assembly GCF_018340385.1). Classification (NCBI taxonomy): domain Eukaryota; kingdom Metazoa; phylum Chordata; class Actinopteri; order Cypriniformes; family Cyprinidae; genus Cyprinus; species Cyprinus carpio. The sequence continues at coordinate 552,357 of NC_056599.1, forward strand.
TTTAGAATTGGCAAAATGTTGGAGTATAAGACTGTTGGGTTGTTTTAGTTTTAATCTGTTCATTTATGGCCCAAAGTACTCCGTTGATAAAAAGAAGAAAGTGATTATTTTTAAATTTTTTGTATGGTTTAATCAAGCTTGCAATTTGGGTTACAAGGAAAAATAAAGTGGAAGCAAAGGGGGGTGAAACAGATCCTGTTTTTATGGTTAATTGTTTTATTAAAAAAAGACTAACGTTGGAATATGCTTTTTACAAACTTACTAATAATGTGATGTTTTTTTTATCTTTTTTGGGGAGTTGATGGGTTTTTATGTGAACCTGATGGTTTTGAAGGATTTAAAATTAACATTTTTTGAGAAGGTTTGTAATTGAGTGTTTAAGGTCTTTTATTGTTTATTTATTTATTCATGTTTTTATAGCTTGGGAATGTATAAACTTATGTTTTTTTTTTTTCCCATAAAAGCAAAAAAGCTATTTTGTAATGTATAAATAAAGGACATTCTAAAGTCAAAAAAGTCTGCTGTGCGCTCTCTCTCTCTCTCTCTCTCTCTCTCTCTCTCTCTCTCTCTCTCTCTCTCTCTCTCTCTCTCTCTCTCTCTCTCTTTCACTCTCTCTCTCTGCTGTGCGCTCTCTCGCTCTCTTTCTCTCTCTCTCTCTCTCTCTCTTTCTTTCTCTCTCTCTCTCTCTCTCTCTCTATCCATGCCTTCCTTGCGTTGGCATCTAGGTTTAATGTGTGTATGTTTGTGTCTAGTCAGATGTTGCATGTTCCCCAGTAGTGTAGTTTAATAAACATCCATATGTATTCACACTTGGTTGTCTGTGTTTGCTGCTCACGGGACGAGGTCATGTTAAGGGTTTTGTTACATGCTCTGGGAGCAATGTATTAGTAGTAAAATTATTTTTCGTGGCCAGAGAAATAATTTTACTTAATAAACGATTAACACTGTCCGCCCTGCGGACGAACAAATCATTTTATTGTACTATTAATGATATACAAGTAATTCCTGAAGATGAATGTAGTTAATAATAACCCGTTATGATTAATTATGTACATCTCACTTTGAGCTAATTTGTTACTACAGTTAGGGTGACCATACGTGCCATTTTTACGGGACAGGTCCTTGCCAGGATTTCTATATTGCCTAAATATCCAGGTTTTGTCTGTTTGCGCTGCGCAGATCGATCGCTGTATGACATCTATGTACCGTGAGAGCTATAGAGAGCAGACAGCTCTGTTTGAATCGCTCTCGCTGTACTTTGATGTCATTCATGATCTGCGCAGCGCTGCTTCAGATCAAACACACCTCATATGTAGCACTGATCTATAATAGAGAAATTCTTGTTATTCTTGTAAATGACAAGCAGCAATCTGTTTCTGGATATATTATGTGTCAGGTGAATTCACCCATTAACCACATGGACCCTTTAAACCCATTTACAACATTTCAAGTTAAGCTTTTATTTAAAATAAATAAATAAATACATTTTTGTAATACATATTTATTTGAAATATATTTAATATATTTAAATCTACAGAAGAACAAATGTTTCAGCTGAGAAAGTCATGCTGGTTTCAGTTCTACTAATAATCAGGCTGCTGTCTGATATACAGTGTTGCCATGGACACCGGTGAATATTAGGGGATATCTGATTGCTGAATGCTACAACTGACCAATCAGTATCAAGTAGTAGAGAGTTGTTTATATGAGCTGAAAGTTATAGACATTATTGTTTAAGATTGTGTGGGTGAGAATAGGGCTGGGTACCGAGTTCTATACTTTTTAGGTACCGACCGAAATGCCATGATACTATCGAGTATCGAAAAATGACATGTTGTTCGGTTCCAGATTTCGATAGTTAACTCGTCAACGTCAGTGCTCAAACAAGTACATATGAAATGCACAACAACACACATAAAGTCACTCACACACACACACAAACTCTACACACACGAGACGCGCGAAACTCTCCGCGCACATACCATAGATTGTATAAAAACAGGCACATACTCATATGAGGCGCGCGCACGCACAAATTCTCCACGCGCATACTTGTATGAGACGCGAGCACACACACATAATACCTTAAAGATGTGGAAAAGTCGATCAAAAGTGTGGGTACATTTCTCCAGGCTCGATGCCAACAGCGCGCGATGCGGTATTTGCGGTAAAATAATTGCTGCAAAGACCGGTACCACAACAAATATGATGAAGACCTTGACAGTGCACGGAGTAAACATAAGAGCAGAAAGTTGCTCCGTCTTCGACTGGTAAATGAAGAGATACCTTGTTGATCACTCTGACAGTGTTTATATTGCAATAAATAATAACTACTGAATGTACACTGCCGGTCAAAAATGTGTTGCTTAGTCAGAATTTTTTTTCAGTAAGGATGCATTAAAGTTATCAAAGGTGACATTAAAACATGTCTTACGTTACAAAATATTTCGTTTTTAAATAAATGCTGTTCTTTGTAATTTTTTATTCATCAAAGTATCATGAAAAAAAATAATAATAATTTCATAGTTTCCAAAATATTAAGCAGCGAACTGTTTTCATATTTCTGAAGGGTCATGTGACACTTAAGTAATGATTTTGACAATTCAGCTTTGACATCACAGCAATAAATTACATTTTGAAATATATTCAAATAAGATTTTAAATTGTAATACTATTTCACAATATTACAAGTTTTACTGTATTTTTTATTAAAATAAATTCAGCTTTGGTGAGCATGAGCTCTTTATAAAACCTTTTTTGTTCCTTTGTGCTTTTTTTGTTCGTTTGTGCACTGTCTAAGGAGCATGAGTCAAACTGAAAAAATAAAACCAAAGTTTTTCTGAGGTAATGTGTTCTGTAATCTTGTTAAAATGGATTTCATAAAATTGGTATCGAAAAAAGTATTGTTAGGAACCGGTATCGAAACTGAGGTCCCGAAATTGGCAATCAGTATCAAGTATTGTAGAGAGTTGTTTATATGAGCTGAAAGTTATAGACACGATTGTTTAAGATCGTGTGGGTGAGAATGACGTCTCGTTGATATTTAATAAAGTTGCTTTTCACATAACTGTATTAGTTTTCATGTTTAAGGATTGTAGATGAAGTACGAGAGAATGAAATGAGAACAAGAATATATAGATGAAGCATGGCTTGAGTTAAAGTTTGTGATCAGCTGCTCTAATAACTCCAGAGATGACTCAGTACATTTAGATTCTAGTGTGATTCTAGTGTGAATTCAGTGTGATTCTAGTGTGAATTCAGTGTCTGAAATGAAGATAGTGATTCTAGTGTGAATTCAGTGTCTGAAATTAGGAGGATGTACAAACACACCTTGATTCAGAGAGATTGGTGAGGTGCCTGGATTCAGTGTTGTTGATATAGTTGACTCTACAAATATTAAAATAAAATGGAAATAGAAATATCATACATTAGCGCATGAAGACAGCATTAAGACGTTTCTTTTACAAAGTGCTGCAGTCCAGAAGTTTATATCTGTTATGGTGCTGAAAGCTGTTATCCCTAACATGGAATGACTTTGTATGTTTAATAAATGCTCACTATATGATTTTTAACATTTAAGCAATAACCCTCAATTCTATCATTGACATATACAATGAAAGAATATGTTTACATCAGCTCTTATATGTGGGGAAAACAAATGATTTAGGTCTTCAAATTGAATTGTTTGATAAGTTCTTGCTCTGTAAAGCACTGAAATAATGATTCTAGTGTGAATTCAGTGTGATTCTAGTGTGATTCTAGTGTGAATTCAGTGTGATTCTAGTGTGATTCTAGTGTGAATTCAGTGTGATTCTAGTGTGAATTCAGTGTGATTCTAGTGTGATTCTAGTGTGAATTCAGTGTGATTCTAGTGTGATTCTAGTGTGATTCTAGTGTGAATTCAGTGTCTGAAATGAAGATAGTGATTCTAGTGTGAATTCAGTGTCTGAAATGAAGATAGTGATTCTAGTGTGAATTCAGTGTCTGAAATGAGGAGGATGAACAAACACACCTTGATTCAGAGAGTTTGGTGAGGTGCCTGGATTCAGTGTTGTTGTAGCTGATGTTACAACTATTAAAATAAAATGGAAATAGAAATATCATACATTAGTGCATGAAGACAGCATTAAGACGTTTCTTTTACAAAGTGCTGCAGTCCAGAAGTTTATATCAGTTATGGTGCTGAAAGCTGTTATCCCTAACATGGAATGACTTTGTATGTTTAATAAATGCTCACTATATGATTTTAAACATTTAAGCAATAACCCTCAATTATATCATTAATATATACAATGAAAGAATATGTTTACATCAGCTCTTATATGTGGGGAAAACAAATGATTTAGGTCTTCAAATTGAATTGTTTGATAAGTTCTTGCTCTGTAAAGCACTGAAATAATGATTCTAGTGTGAATTCAGTGTGATTCTAGTGTGATTCTAGTGTGAATTCAGTGTGATTCTAGTGTGAATTCAGTGTGATTCTAGTGTGAATTCAGTGTGATTCTCGTGTGATTCTAGTGTGAAGTGTGATTCTAGTGTGATTCTAGTGTGAATTCAGTGTGATTCTAGTGTGAATTCAGTGTGATTCTAGTGTGATTCTAGTGTGATTCTAGTGTGAATTCAGTGTGATTCTAGTGTGAATTCAGTGTGATTCTGAGTGTGAATTCAGTGTGGTTCTAGTGTGAATTCAGTGTGGTTCTAGTGTGAATTCAGTGTGATTCTAGTGTGAATTCAGTGTGGTTCTAGTGTGAATTCAGTGTGATTCTAGTGTGATTCTAGTGTGAATTCAGTGTGATTCTAGTGTGAATTCAGTGTGATTCTAGTGTGATTCTAGTGTGAATTCAGTGTCTGAAATGAAGATAGTGATTCTAGTGTGAATTCAGTGTCTGAAATGAGGAGGATGAACAAACACACCTTGATTCAAGAGAGTTTGGTGAGGTGCCTGGATTCAGTGTTGTTGTAGCTGATGTTACAACTATTAAAATAAAATGGAAATAGAAATATCATACATTAGTGCATGAAGACAGCATTAAGACGTTTCTTTTACAAAGTGCTGCAGTCCGGAAGTTTATATCAGTTATGGTGCTGAAAGCTGTTATCACTAACATGGAATGACTTTGTATGTTTAATAAATGCTCACTAAATGATTTTACACATTTAAGCAATAACCCTCAATTCTATCATTGACATATACAATGAAAGAATGATTACATCAGCTTTTATATGTGGGAAAAGAAAATGATTTAGGTCTTCAAATTGAATTGTTTGATAAGCTCTTGCTCTGTAAAGCACTGAAATAATACAGAAATGCATCCATACTCTGTTGATTAGTAAATCCAGATGTGTGTGCAGCTGCAGGCCTCTCAGTGTTTGGGGTGTTTAATGAATTCTGATTGTCTGTACAAATTAAAGAATGCATTTTTAGTTCACATACACCATTTATTTCATTTTGGGAAAAAACATTGAAGTTTGTTCACTGATCATCTGTACACAAGGGATGTGCATCTCATGACTCAGGCCGATACAATATGCATCTCGATGCATAGCCAACGATACGATACGATACGATGCGATACATTAAAGATACATATGAAGCAGCTACCGATGTGATGCGATACGATTCACTCCTGTTACGATGCAGTGCGATCCGATTCAATTCAACACAATGCGATTCGATGCAATGGAGAAAATATGATCACTTTTAATGCCTTGAGGCCTGTTTCATAAAACAAGTTTACCAAATAAGCCAGGCTTATTACAGTTAGTTTGACTCATTGTCAAATGATTTGGTTCCATAAAACAAATTTAACATCAGCCTAGATCAAGTTTAATCACTGTGGCAACTTATGCTGGAAAACTGACCTGGTGTAAAGCAGGCTAACTGTCAGACTAAGCTGAGTTCCTCTAACACCGACCAATAGGAACACAATGATATTACTACTCTCTCACATACTATTATTAGATTTAATCAGGCTGGTGTCTGATATACAGTGTTGTCATGGACACCGGTGAATATTAGGGGATATCTGATTGCTGAATGCTACAACTGACCAATCAGTATCAAGTATTGTAGAGAGTTGTTTATATGAGCTGAAAGTTATAGACATGATTGTTTAAGATTGTGTGGGTGAGAATGACGTCTCGTTGATATTTAATAAAGTTGCTTTTCTATGTGGGGAAAACAAATGATTTAGGTCTTCAAATTGAATTGTTTGATAAGTTCTTGCTCTGTAAAGCACTGAAATAATGATTCTAGTGTGAATTCAATGTGATTCTAGTGTGATTCTAGTGTGATTCTAGTGTGAATTCAGTGTGATTCTAGTGTGATTCCAGTGTGAATTCAATTTGATTCTAGTGTGATTCTAGTGTGAATTCAGTGTCTGAAAGGAAGATAGTGATTCTAGTGTGATTCTAGTGTGAATTCAGTGTCTATTATTAGATTTTTTTTTTTTCTACCCATGCAGCCTTTCTCTCTGGTTTAATGACAGATGTACCTTTTATAGTTTGCAGAACAGATAGCAGAACATTAGAACATTACAATCTAAAATTGCTCTTTAAAGCATTAAAATTACTAAATGAAAAGTTAAAATCACTGAATTAAAAATTTAAATAAATAATAAAGAAAATGACTTTATTTTAACTGCTATAAGAAACACATTAATTCATTTGAGCTCAGTAATAAGTACTGTACTAGCTTACATTTGATTTACCTATTAGTTTAGAGAGGAGAAATCAATCTACATATAAAATATTGGTCACAGATTATTGGTCACTTTCTAAACAATAAAAGTATAGCGCATCCATTAGTAATTATATATAAATGAATCATTTTTTACAGATGTAAATATGTTAGAAATTATGCATCACGATATAAATGCTGAACTGTAGCCGATGCACACTTTTTAAACCGATGCACCGAGCGAATCGTGGAATCTTCCCATCCCTACCGTACACTGTATCATTGGATGTTTTTATTATTTTGAGAGTTATATATTTAAGCATCAGACAACTGTTAATTTAATGTATTCTAGGTTAAAATTAACTTAATTACTCTGAAGTTATTTTGTGAAAGTTTTCACAGATCTGTCTGAAAAGAGTGTTTTACTCTCATCACACTCTGTGTGTTGATGATAATGTGCTGCTGAAGCCTGTGACCCTGGTTTCTCTGTAAAGTTGTTTACTCAAGGACTCAAGCAGGGGGTTAAAAGACAGAAACTGAAGTGTGAAACATTTCACAAACCAGAGTCTAATCCTGCATCAGTGGGTGATTGGTTCAGACACATGTTTTGTTCTGCTGGTTAAAAGTCTCTTCACATCCTGATAGCAGTCACTAAGGTAAGTGCTCTAAATGTATTTATATGTATTTATATCGTCTGTAGAAGGTGTCCAATCATATTCCTCAGTCCCAGGATTACGATTGGCTGTCCTGCCTGCCTGTCAAAATATGTTTTTGAACCCTCTACACACCCCGTTCACACAGACATGATTCATCATCAGCGCATTCATTATGATATTGCAGATCAAGTGAGAATAGAAGTGTTATTATTGTAATATTATGCTCTTTGTACTGTAATGTTACGGCGGGTCAGTTATATCGAGCAGATTCTAGTATACAGTATTCACGTCAGTGTTTTAGTTACGGCGGCTCAGTCATATCGAGCAGATTCTAGTATATTCGCGTCAGTGTTTTAGTTACGGCGGGTCAGTTATATCGAGCAGATTCTAGTATATTCACGTCAGTGTTTTAGTTACGGCGGGTCAGTTATATCGAGCAGATTCTAGTATATTCTGTCTGTGTTTTAGTTACGGCGGGTCAGTTATATCGAGCAGATTCTAGTATATTCACGTCTGTGTTTTAGTTACGGCGGGTCAGTTATATCGAGCAGATTCTAGTATATTCACGTCTGTGTTTTAGTTACGGCGGGTCAGTTATATCGAGCAGATTCTAGTATATTCACGTCAGTGTTTTAGTTACGGCGGGTCAGTTATATCGAGCAGATTCTAGTATATTCACGTCTGTGTTTTAGTTACGGCGGGTCAGTTATATCGAGCAGATTCTAGTATATTCACGTCTGTGTTTTAGTTACGGCGGGTCAGTTATATCAAGCAGATTCTAGTATATTCTGTCTGTGTTTTAGTTACGGCGGGTCAGTTATATCGAGCAGATTCTAGTATATTCATGTCAGTGTTTTAGTTACGGCGGGTCAGTTATATCGAGCAGATTCTAGTATATTCACGTCTGTGTTTTAGTCACGGCGGGTCAGTTATATCGAGCAGATTATAGTATATCCACGTCAGTGTTTTAGTTACGGCGGGTCAGTTATATCGAGCAGATTCTAGTATATTTCACGTCTGTGTTTTAGTCACGGCGGGTCAGTTATATCGAGCAGATTCTAGTATATTCACGTCTGTGTTTTAGTTACGGCGGGTCAGTTATATCGAGCAGATTCTAGTATATTCACGTCAGTGTTTTAGTTACGGCGGGTCAGTTATATCGAGCAGATTCTAGTATATTCTGTCTGTGTTTTAGTTACAGCGGGTCAGTTATATCGAGCAGATTCTAGTATATTCTGTCAGTGTTTTAGTTACGGCGGGTCAGTTATATCGAGCAGATTCTAGTATATTCACGTCTGTGTTTTAGTTACGGCGGGTCAGTTATATCGAGCAGATTCTAGTATATTCTGTCTGTGTGTTTTAGTTACAGCGGGTCAGTTATATCGAGCAGATTCTAGTATATTCTGTCAGTGTTTTAGTTACGGCGGGTCAGTTATATCGAGCAGATTCTAGTATATTCACGTCTGTGTTTTAGTCACGGCGGGTCAGTTATATCGAGCAGATTCTAGTATATTCACGTCAGTGTTTTAGTTACGGCGGGTCAGTTATATCGAGCAGATTCTAGTATATTCACGTCTGTGTTTTAGTCACGGCGGGTCAGTTATATCGAGCAGATTCTAGTATATTCACGTCTGTGTTTTAGTCACGGCGGGTCAGTTATATCGAGCAGATTCTAGTATATTCGCGTCAGTGTTTTAGTCACGGCGGGTCAGTTATATCGAGCAGATTCTAGTATATTCGGGTCAGTGTTTTAGTTACGGCGGGTCAGTTATATCGAGCAGATTCTAGTATATTCTGTCTGTGTTTTAGTTACGGCGGGTCAGTTATATCGAGCAGATTCTAGTATATTCGCGTCAGTGTTTTAGTCACGGCGGGTCAGTTATATCGAGCAGATTCTAGTATACTCGCGTCAGTGTTTTAGTTACGGCGGGTCAGTTATATCGAGCAGATTCTAGTATATTCATGTCAGTGTTTTAGTTACGGCGGGTCAGTTATATCGAGCAGATTCTAGTATATTCATGTCAGTGTTTTAGTTACGGCGGGTCAGTTATATCGAGCAGATTCTAGTATATTCATGTCTGTGTTTTTAGTTACGGCGGGTCAGTTATATCGAGCAGATTCTAGTATATTCATGTCAGTGTTTTTTAGTTACGGCGGGTCAGTTATATCGAGCAGATTCTAGTATATTCACGTCAGTGTTTTAGTTACGGCGGGTCAGTTATATCGAGCAGATTCTAGTATACAGTATTCACGTCAGTGTTTTAGTTACGGCGGGTCAGTTATATCGAGCAGATTCTAGTATATTCACGTCAGTGTTTTAGTTACGGCGGGTCAGTTATATCGAGCAGATTCTAGTATACAGTATTCACGTCTGTGTTTTAGTCACGGCGGGTCAGTTATATCGAGCAGATTCTAGTATATTCATGTCAGTGTTTTAGTTACGGCGGGTCAGTTATATCGAGCAGATTCTAGTATATTCGCGTCAGTGTTTTAGTTACGGCGGGTCAGTTATATCGAGCAGATTCTAGTATATTCATGTCAGTGTTTTAGTTATGGCGGGTCAGTTATATCGAGCAGATTCTAGTATATTCATGTCAGTGTTTTAGTTACGGCGGGTCAGTTATATCGAGCAGATTCTAGTATATTCATGTCTGTGTTTTAGTTACGGCGGGTCAGTTATATCGAGCAGATTCTAGTATATTCATGTCTGTGTTTTAGTTACGGCGGGTCAGTTATATCGAGCAGATTCTAGTATATTCATGTCTGTGTTTTAGTTACGGCGGGTCAGTCATATCGAGCAGATTCTAGTATATTCGCGTCAGTGTTTTAGTTACGGCGGGTCAGTTATATCGAGCAGATTCTAGTATATTCACGTCAGTGTTTTAGTTACGGCGGGTCAGTTATATCGAGCAGATTCTAGTATATTCGCGTCAGTGTTTTAGTTACGGCGGGTCAGTTATATCGAGCAGATTCTAGTATATTCTGTCTGTGTTTTAGTTACGGCGGGTCAGTTATATCGAGCAGATTCTAGTATATTCACGTCTGTGTTTTAGTTACGGCGGGTCAGTTATATCGAGCAGATTCTAGTATATTCACGTCTGTGTTTTAGTTACAGAGGGTCAGTTATATCGAGCAGATTCTAGTATATTCTGTCTGTGTTTTAGTTACAGCGGGTCAGTTATATCGAGCAGATTCTAGTATATTCACGTCTGTGTTTTAGTCACGGCGGGTCAGTTATATCGAGCAGATTCTAGTATATTCACGTCAGTGTTTTAGTTACGGCGGGTCAGTTATATCGAGCAGATTCTAGTATATTCTGTCTGTGTTTTAGTTACAGCGGGTCAGTTATATCGAGCAGATTCTAGTATATTCACGTCTGTGTTTTAGTTACAGCGGGTCAGTTATATCGAGCAGATTCTAGTATATTCATGTCTGTGTTCTGGTTAGGATTGTGGTGAAGAGTGGAGCTTGAGCGTATAGGTTGTGTGTGTGTGAATGTTGTCTGTGATTGTCTGATGGGACACACACAGACTGTGTACTCATTGTATATGGAGTGGTAGTCCAAAATTATCTTCAGTTTCAATATGCAGCTAATAGAGCACATACACTGAACAAATAAAACACTATTTATCATCACAGTGACATTAACGCATTCAATGCATGAAGAAACAAAAACACTTATCAAATAACTCTCCCATAAAATAACCACACGCTCTACTCTTCAGCACAAAACTCTTTGTAAAGCCCAGAATATCTGAACTTTAAACACTAACAGGTCTTTCCTTTTACACTTTATTTAAACAACTCTTTCATTTTAAGTTTAAGTGATTACATGCATTTGTCAACATGGACAACAGAGGATTCAGTAAACCTCACAACAGTCAAAGTGTATTTTTTACTGTACCTGGTCTAGAAGTTACTGGTGTTGTTGTATTTGATTTTGTGATGTGGACTGAGGTCTCTGCTGTTGTTGAATCAGCTCGAGCTGTAAAGATGAATGTTCAGATGCATCAGACTACAGAATTTGACAATTATATTTTAATTAGTAAACACAAGATAAATCTAGCATTGTCTATCATTATATTAGCACATCTAACAGAAACTCTTCAGTAACTGATTTATGAGATTGTTTTCTCACCTGGTCTCTTGTCAGTGTATGTGGCTGAGGTCTTGACTTGATCTCTGTGAGTAACTTCACATCTCCACTCTCTGTTGAGATCTTCATTCAGGAGTGTTGTAGTCAGAGAGCTGATACAGTGATCTGGAGCTGATATCTGATATCTGGAGTCTGATCTCATCAGTTTAACACCAGTCTGATTCACCCAGAACAGATCAATTTTCTCAGAACGGATCCAAGCATCACAAGAGACTCCAGCATATGAATACAACTGACAGAAGAGAGTCACAGAGTGGCCTGCACTGAACTCAGTCTGTGAGGATGATGAAGATGATGAAGAGACTGAAACACAAAATAACACACACATCACACACTCTTCAATCATCATGAGAGTTTAAATGAAGAATTTGCTCTTTTTAAATTGACCACATAATCATAAAATTACCATGAAGAACATGCAGATAAACACGAGCATCAGTTCTCAGTTTTTGTCCATTCACTGTCCATTGTTGGCAGATGTAAGATCCATAATCTTCTTTTGAGATGTTCTTGATGTTCAGAGAGCAGTCAGACCCCAGACTCAGTCTCTTATAACTCTCTGTGTCTTTGTTCTTTATCCCTAATTTAATCAGTTCAACTGTCTCTGAATGACTGAATCTGTTATAGTAGTTCCATGTAGTTGATTTGCAGTCATGAAGAGCATTATTACAGGACAGATGGACATTTTCACCAGAACTGATGAACACATGAGCATCATCCACTCCACTGAGACCTGAAACACAAGAACATCTGAGTGATCATTATACTATACATTAATAAATAAAAACATAAACATACCAGCATTAAAAGATTCAGATCATGTCTTTTTTTCCTCACTTAATGCAAACAACACACTCTGCAGAAGAAACTATTTCTCTTTATCAGAGAGCTGTTCGAATCACAAACACACTCTTAACATTAACAAGATAATTCAGCAGATGTTTGAGTGTGAAACTGTCTAGCTTTAGTGGAACAGGAATAATCCAGTATGTTCTGTTTGTAACAATAATAAACTGATCATGTTCAAATGAACTCTTTCTCATATTAATTCACTAACTGTCTTGAAGAGAAAACTCAGATGTCTTTAAACTGTTTTGGAGTAAAGCAAAATGTCACCGGTCCCACTCATCGTTTTAATCATACGCTAGATTTATTTATATCGCATGGAATCGATCTTACTGATATAGATATTGTACCTCAAAGTGATGATGTTACTGACCATTTCCTTGTATCGTGCATGCTGTGTATCACTGATATTAACTATATGGCTCAGCGTTAACTGACTTGAACTAACTTGGAAGTTTTTAGAATTGCGTGGAAAAACAGTATGTCCAGCTATAGACAGGCTCTAAAAACTGCCAGGGCCGAGCATATCCACAAACTCATAGAAAACAACCAAAACAATCCAAGGTTTTTATTTAGCACAGTGGCTAGATTAACAAATAACCACACGCCACCCGATCTAAATATTCCCTCACAGTTAAATAGTAATGACTTTATGAATTTCTTCACTGATAAAATAGATAACATCAGAAATACAATAACAAATGTAGATTCTACAGCGTCTAATACTTCAGTTTTATCTATCGCACCCAAAGGATAAACTGCAGTGCTTTACAACTCTAGGACAGGAAGAGCTAAATAAACTTATCACTGCATCTAAACCAACAACATGTTTATTAGATCCTGTACCCACTAAATTACTGAAAGAGTTGTTACCTCTAGCAGAAGAACCGCTTATCAATATTATTAACTCGTCGTTATCTTTAGGTCACATCCCAAAACCATTCAAGCTGGCGGTTATTAAGCCTCTTATTAAGAAACCACAACTAGATCCTAGTGAACTGGCAAATTACAGACCCATTTCAAATCTTCCATTTATGTCTAAAATTTTTGAAAAAGTTGTGTCTGCTCAACTGTGCTCCTTCTTGCAAAAAAAAAAAAATATCTCTATGAAGAATTTCAGTCGGGTTTCAATGTTCAGTCCCAGCCATCATAGCACAGAAACTGCACTTGTTAAAATTACAAATTACTTGCTTCTTGCGTCAGACCAAGGGTGCATCTCATTGCTAGTTTTACTTGATCTTAGTGCTGTGTTCGACACCATAGATCACGACATACTCATAGATCGATTACAGAACTATACAGGTATCCAAGGGCAGGCTTTAAGATGGTTTAGATCCTACCTGTCCCGATCGCTACCACTTTGTTTATTTAAATGGGGAGTCATCTCATTTATCACCAGTAAAATATGGAGTGCCACAATGATCTGTCCTAGGTCCTCTGCTATTTTCAATATACATGTTTGCCACTTGGTAATATCATTAGAAAATACGGGATTAGTTTCCACTGTTATGCTGATGATACTCAACTATATATCTCAACAAGACCAGGTGAAACTTCAAAATTATCTAAGCTAACAGAGTGTGTTAAACATGTAAAAGATTGGATGACCAATAATTTTCTTCTATTTAATTCAGATAAGACAGAGATACATTACAAACATTACACAGAATCTCGTAGATTACAATTGGCAATTAGATGGATGTACTGTTGTTTCCTCTACTGTCAAAAATCTGGGTGTTATATTAGACATTAACTTGTCTTTTGAAAATCATATTTCCCATGTTACAAAAACAGCATTCTTCCATCTTAGAAACATTGCCAAGCTACGAAACATGTTACCTGTTCCTGCATGAAGATTGGCTAGTTAATGCATTCATGACCTCTAGACTGGACTATTGTAATGCACTGCTAGGTGGTTGTCCTGCATCCTCAATAAACAAGCTACAGGTAGTCCAAAATGCAGCCGCTAGAGTCCTTACATGGTCAAGAAAATATGATCATATTACCCCAATTTTACAGTCTCTGCACTGGCTACCTATTAAGTTCCGTATCAGTTACAAAATATTATTACTTACTTATAAGGCCCTTAATGATTTAGCTCCTGCGTCCCTAACTAGTCTTCTACCACGCTACAACCCATCACGCTCCCTAAGGTCACAAAACGCTGGACTTTTGATAGTACCTAGGATAGCAAAGTCCACTAAAGGAGGTAGAACTTTTTCGCATTTGGCTCCCAAACTCTGGAATAGCCTTCCTGATAATGTTTGGGGTTCAGACACACTTTCTCTGTTTAAATCTAGATTAAAAACACACCTCTTTGACCAAGCATTCAAATAATGCATCTCATAATTTTGGACTGCAGTTATATCTGATCAAATGTGCATTATTATTCTTTAGCTTGGGTTAAACTAATTAATTTTACTTGGCTGGAACAGCAGCTACGCTAATTTTATCTCTATTTGTTTCTGTTTTGCCACAGGATTTACATCCCGTGGTAACTAGGATTTACACAAGCTCCAGTCTGGATCCAGAACACCTGAGAAGAGATGATGCCAACCCCTCAGAGGACCTCAGATGATGCTAACCCAGAGACAACATACAGAACTACCACATTTTGCTATAAGTTTGATTGCATAATAGCTGTTAATAGTGTTAATCGTCTGTTTGTTTACGCCTTTTATTGATTTTTCTGAACATTTCTGCTGTATGCACATAAACTGACAGTCACCACCGATAAGCTACTACTAAATATTGTAGAAACTTAATTTTCTGTAAAGTTGCTTCGCAATGATTTGTATCGTAAAAAGCGCTATACAAATAAACTTGAATTTAATTTACCTGTGAGGAGTAAAGAGAGAAAGATCAGTCCCAGCAGACACAAGTGACACTTATCAGTCATCTTCTCTTTCTGTCAGTCTTCCTCTTCATCATACGCTCTCAACTCTTTCTTTAAATACTCTCAGCTCTTCCTGTGTTTGTTCACTTCCTCTGATCTGTTTAAATCATGCTAAAGCTGCTATTTACTGACTGACACGATGCCAGTGTGTGATGGAGAAGTGTTGCTTCACATTGTGTGAAACGTGTTCTTCAGTGTGAGAACTGCATATTAACCACAATTGCTCTGAACATGATCTATAGGCTATTTGCATTACTGTTAGTTTCTCATCTTTCTTTCAGTAGTTTCGTGTGTGCCATTAAATTCTAGAAATAAAATCAAGTTATTACTGATGAAACTGGTTTGTTACTGAAAATGTTTCCACTATCCATGACTCACTTGTAGAATATTAATTCTAAAACAGTTTTTAGAAATACTAAAAACAAGTATTTGTGTGCTGTGACAGACTGAGCTGTTTAAAACACTTCAGAGATGCTACAAAAGCCAGCTACTTTAAATTTGGTGGTAAAATGCTATAATTTATGAACGCTTTGGCATGTCGTTATGAAAGTCTGTAGGTGACATAGGCACCATGCCCTGAAGATACTCAAAATATTCATGGGCAAAATAATGAAGTTTCAGAAATGAGGGTAGCTTTTGGATTACAGTCTTTTTTTAGATTGCTTAAACACATTTATTACATTTTGACTCTTAGTGTTTCCACATGGGTATCTGTGTGCTAATCGAGCTCAAGCTATGTTGACTTGAGTGAACAATACTGAATTCTAAGCAATGAGAAATGAAGGGATTTGTGTGTAGAGTTTTGCAGTGACAGTTCAACAAATCTGATTCATGTGTCAAAAAGGGGAATAGTGTTTATAGTTCAGGGAAATGGGTGTGCTTTTTAATAAATGGCATTATGGTCTTGAAATTTTAGTTCAAAAGCCTGATTATAGTGTTTAAGCAATCGAGAAAAACTGATAATCTGTATTTTTCATGTTGTAATTGCAGTTTTGTTGATTCAAATTTTTATGGGTGATATAATGAATGTTGAAAAAATGTGGTGGTTTTTTTTATGTGTGAGATGCTTTCGCATATTGACACCAAACCTTTGAGCAAACTTTTGACCCGTCCCAATATCCAAACATGCACAATCACTAAACACAGTTACATAGAGACTATTGAACAAGGCAGAAAACAAGAGAGCATGAACACAGCACAAGCAATACACATGCTGCTGCATCAACAGACACACATCAGCATTAAGACAAACACGTGCTGATCAGAGACATCTTTAAGAGTCAAGAACATCACCTTTCTATTCATTCCTTTAGTTTTCTTTGAAGCTGCTTCACAACGATTGTGTTGTGGTTTGTGTTCTAGTGTTTTCTGAAGAGTGTTACTGCAGGCTGTGAGAACTCAGTTAGTTTGACCGCACTGGTTTAACCCACACAGATCTGAGATCATCTGTGAACCCAGTTTGGACTGGTTTAACCCACACAGATCTGAGATCATCTGTGAACCCAGTTTGGACGGATGATGCTGTGAATTCTCACACATTCAGATCACAGTTCCTATTCTTTCTTTAACTGTGTTTCTACAGCCGAATTTATTCTTTGTAAAAATGTTTGCTGCAGTCTATTTACAAATTCACTGTTAGTTTCATTGGTGCAGTGTTTCTAAAGTGTTTATTTGAGTGATTTCATGTGAAGCAGGGTTCCTCATACACACACCTGGCTGTGATGTTCAAGTAAACTCAAAGACCTTGATTAGCTGATTCAGGTGTGTTTAATTAAGCCGCAGAAAGTGTCCCTCCAGGAGCAGGACTGAGGAACCTGATGTTTTTATGGGGAGACTGTTTTAGCTTACATTTATGGATGTTTATATAGATTTGTGGATGTTTGTATTGTTCAGGGGATTCCAGAACACTGCACACGCTGAACGTCTCTACTGTTGGTGTATCTAATATCTAGATGTTGATTGAATCAGGTGTGTTTGATTAGAGAGAGACAACGTGGCCCTCACTGTTGCTGCTCTGATGAGCAGAAGATGAACCCTAACCTGACCCTCAGTCACTGTATGAAACAAGAGTTAGGTCTTACACTCCATGATGCTGTGCAACGTATTACAGAGAGTCATCTTCAGATGTTCATGGACTCATTGATGACCTTTGGGTTACGAGTCTGACTCTCTAACCGTTAGGCCACGACTGCCCCACTTTTGGTGGAGATGTAGATGACGCTGCAGGCCTTACGTCTGTTTCTTCAGAGAAAAGACAGTCAGTGCTGATTCTGACAACTCTGCTGTCTGTGAGACAAGATACATGAATGACACACACATTCAAGGGTGTAAATGTGTCTCAACCAAGTGACGGAGATCATCAGAAGGCAGAGGTACTGTATTTCATGACTGATTCTTTATTTCTCTGACTGACAACATTGAGCGCAGGCTGGAGGAGAACAGAATTAGCTGCTATAAATCTGTCAAACTGACCATCTGATAAAGACGAGCACATCCTACATGAGGATGAGAAACTTCTCATGATACTCAAGACTCTCTCAACCAGTCTGACGCTCCTCAAGAAACTTCACGATTTTAAGTGTCAGGATGTACAGCTCATTTATTTGCTGTATTTCTGCAGATGATTATGATATTAGTGATTATGGGATCATCATATACTGTATAAAGTTTTACAGAGATGTTTTGCATCTATTCCAGAGTCAAGACCTACTAACAATCTTGAGATGGTTGACAGCCGTTCTACACTTTGGTAACAAAAATAGTGTATTAATTATAGCAGCTGTAGTGTTTCAGAGCTGTGATCTCACTGTTGAGGTTTGGAAACATGTGAGTTAGACCGCAGTAGAGCAGAGATCATCTCTGAACCCAGTTTAGACATACTGTGAATTCTGAATCAAGTTTCTCTTCTTTCTTTCAGTGAGCTTCTGTATGCCACTAAACTCCTTTTGGTTAACAATGGAATGAGATTAGACTGTTTAATTAACTGAATAAAATCAACCAAACAAATGACCATTTCTGACATTCCTCTGAATCAGACTTACATTTCTATTAAACTAAATCAATATACTATATATGAGTAGATTCATTTAAATTCCACAAGTCCTCCTTGCAAATCTTCTAGCATGGTCAATTTTATATATTACATTTATTTTAATTCACAACCAAATATCCGAGGGCCTTGTTGAAAAAAAACAACAAAAAAAATAAATAAATAAATAAATAAAAACAAAAAGTATGGTAGCTGGTTTGAACTGTTTACAGTTGTTCAAACCAGCTCAGCACCAGTTTAAACCATCTTATAACCAGATTAGCACCACTATAAACCATTTTATAACCAGCTCGGGACCAGCTTAAACCAGCTACCAAGCTTTCAAAACATACCTAACCAGCATATGCAGGTTTTTTTTTTTTTTTTTCTCAATAGGTTGCTTAGGGCTCAAAGCAGTAAAATGATTAGTAATCATATCGTGACTGAAGGGGAATCTGCTTCTGGAAGAATATTTTCAAGAGTCTGTTTGTGTGTCATAGTTCCAGTGTTACTATAGTCTCACCTTCAGACGACGTCAACACAGATTCTGTTGAATATACTAGATATAGTGGCTGGAGCTGACATCAGTTCAATCTGATTGGCTGCTCACTAACTGCAGTCTGAATGGGTGGATTTGTCCTGAATTAGATCAGACTGAGCCTGCGTAGTGTTTACTGAAGTGTTATATTGTATTAACACACAGAGAGAGCAAATATATTGATTCTCAAACAAATTTAAGTTTTAAATTTTTACATTTAAATTATTTTTGGGGCAATAATAATTCCAAACCTAATAAATTTGCTCTTGTAGCGCAGCTGTGAGAAAAGGTGAAGTGTGTGGAAGTCATTAGTTTATCAAAATGGATTTCTGAACTAACCACAATAAAGTTGTGAATTATTATGAACATGAATGGATCATTTCATTATTTGTTCATCTTTGTTGCTTTCCTCCACAGTTGAACACATCCTCACATTACGAGCTCATGAAGGGGAATCAGCAGATTCATAAGAAATATCTCAGCAAAGGACAATTGTTAAACGCAGTTGCAGAGGTTTTATTAAGGAAATGATTAGCAATCAACCAAAATATAAACAAATAATAAAAAAAAAGATAAAAAACAAAAACTAACAGATGAGATAAAAGATTCACAAAAGCAGCTCCATCACACAGAACAGAGATTATTATACAAATAATCTGTAAATTACTGTATTTAATACTGTATTTAAAGCAGGTTATATACCAAACACAAGAAAATGACTGTACACACTGCATGCAAATATCCATTAACTCCATAGAAATGAAAATTCAGCTCGCCTGTTATTTGTTAAAAAAAAATAAAAATTAAAAATTAAAAAATGGATGGCATCATTTCTTCAAGGTGGTCAGAGTTTTTCTTTGTTTTCTGAGATGAAAACATAAATAAATAAAATGATAGACAATCCTCTATAAGTTTTTGGTATTTTAAATATTGTTTCAGATTGTGTGAGGCTGAAAAACTCACCAGCTCTTCTGTCACAGATGATCTGAAGAAGAATCACAGTAGGAGCAGCAAACACTGCAAACTCAACAATAATCACAATCACTGCAGGAAAGATGAGAGACACAATCAACAGAATAAAACAGACTCAATCTGTGAAACTGGAAATCAAATCAAAGATATAAAACACTGAACAATGTAAAGACGAGTGGTACCTCTGAATAATGGTCCAGCAGTCCCTCTGACTTCAGTTTCTGCTGGATCTGTGATCATGAATATTAGTTCAGTTCAGACATGAACACAGAAACCAAACATCATCAACATCAAAGCATACTTGAGCTTCACGTCACAGAAATGATAAATTAACCTGCACTGCTTCATGAGACTATCATCTATTAAATCATTATACTATTTATAGATAAAAATTAAAAAGAAAATGTGACTGTGAAAGTGTTCACAAATCAGGCTATATCTAAAATAAATGATTTTGTATTTACACAGACTGGAAGTTTTTTTGTTTTTGTTTTTTTAATAGCTGTTAAATAATGTATTATTTTGCTTTTTACAGTAAAGAGAAAGAGACCTGTCTGTGTTTAATGTTCAAATGTTATTTTGGGTTTTCGAGGAGTTTCTGTTCTGTTGAAGTTTTTGTGGTTGGTTGTAGATGATGACTCTAGTATCGGTTGCTTCATGCAGTGAACATAGATGTGCTGATATAAATCCAATGATAAACTGTGTTTTATTTGTTCACTGCATATAATCTCTTATATATCTCTCTGTACAAAGAGCACTCGGTCGAGATTGTGGAAAATAGGCATTAACACTTAATTTTCATAACTTTTTTTTTTTTTTTTTACATCATTTAATTGAAACAACTCAATTTAAGTGATTACATGCATTTGTTAAATAACATGGAGAGGATTCAGTAAAACTGGCAACAGTGAAGTATTTATTTATTTATTTATTGTTTTTGACTGTACCTGGTGTAGAAGTTGCTGGTGTTGTTGTATTTGATTTTGTGATGTGGACTGGAGTCTCTGCTGTTGTTGAATCAGCTCGAGCTGTAAAGATGAATGTTCAGATGCATCAGACTACAGAACTTGACAGTCATATTTTAACTTTGATCATCACATTGCAGTAAACAATACAATTTTTGTCGTCAAGTTTTAGCTCCTTCACTATTTACAGCAGCACTTTCTGGACTGTTCATGAGTTTGCAGCAGAGTTTTGAGTTTCTCTTCTGTCAGACTGAAAGAAGCTTTAGTGTCTCAGTTTGTTCTGTAGATCGGATTTTCTGAGGCTTTGTGTTCTGTATGTCATTAAAACATAAAAACATTTTTTTTTTTTTTGGTACAGTTTGATGATGTCATATGTGACCTGTGCTGGCAAAATGAGTGTAAATTCGCACGGGCTATTTTGGGCTACAGGCAAAAAAAAAAAAAAAAAGGTGGTGGTGGTGGTTAGGGTGGGGGTTTTTGTTGGTTGCTCCAAGTAGTAATTAAACATCTAAAGTTAATATATATATACATATATATATATATATATATATATATATATATATATATATATATACACACACACACACACACACACACACACATATATATATATATATATATATATATATATATATATATATATTAATTCATAACTAAATATTACTGGGCTGCCCTGTTGCAGAAAAAAATCATAATTGGTATGTTTTGAAGCATGGTAGCTGGTTTGAGCTGGTTTTAATCGCTTCTCGATTTCTCGATCCCCATAAATACACACATATACAGAGATAGGGGACACATGACTTGACTCGAGTCAGACTTAAGTCACAAATTTTATGACTTGAGACTTGCTTGACAGATATTCATAAAAGACTTGACTTGACATTGACTTTATATTCATGACTTGAGACTTTTTTTTAGATTGCTAACACACTATAACTGATTCATTTGGCCTAATTTTCCAGACCATTCATACAGTTCTCGAAACAAAGAAACGTTTCTCAAAACTTTTAACACCTTTCACCTGTTTTCAAACTCTTTTCTATTTGCTCAGTGTTTTCTGCAACACTCTACACAAAAACACCTTTATTTTGCAGAGTTTTAACCATGTTCTCATTCAGAAAACACAAACACACAATATACAGTAATTAACTCAAGCAGCGCACATTTATCCATGTGTGAACATTCAGTAGCAGAACTGATGACACACAGGTCAGAATCTCAGGATGATATGAACAAGAGCACAACTGATTATGAGTTTTGGTAAATGAATCCTGGTAGTGGGAGACAAAGAGGAATAGGAGGGGTTAAAGGTCAAATGTTCCTGATGAAATACAAAGCGCTATAGTTGACTGTGTTCTTCTGCATGGACTCCCATGAGGGAAGTTGCCCTACAGGCTCCTCTACAGGGTTTCAATACTACTAACACAATACACATACAATAATAACAGTACTGTACACAGCAGCAGTACTTCAGATGAGAGAACTTTATTCTATATACAATAAATACTGTAATACATGTTGTACACCCTCAAACTCATTACTGTTGAACCGATTTGTAGCCAATTATATTCTGTATTTGTGCAGAACTGAGAGACGACTGTCTAGGGGAGGCAGAGAAGTATTTTGTCAGAAGACTTAGAAACTGCTGTAACAAATAAGGACACTACAAATACTGTAATGCAAATTGGCAGAGTATGCTCAATGAATGAATGAATGAATGAATTTACGTAATTATGTATTTATTTTATTCATTCATTATTTATTTCTGTAAAGTAACTGACAATACATTCCAATGTGTGTTTACTCTATATTCTGTTGTTTGGTTTTTTAACTTTTCTCTTGTAGTGCTTTTCATTTACTGTAAGATCTCTTTACAGTAGTGTAATGACAGTAAACTTTTCTTAGTTTATTTCTGTATTTGACTGTATCTGCACCCCTCTATTTATGTTTTATACTGTAAGAGTTAGTGACTAGCAAAAGGATTCCTGTTTCCCAAAAGGAGGTTTTTGTAACAGTGTTTTAAGTGATCTCACTAGTGTTCTCTAGGCAGTGAAGTAGTGTGTGTTTGTCAGGTTTGTGTATCATCTGCGGCCAAAGTTTGAGTCTGACAAACGAGAACATGTTTTTGACTAAACTGTTTGATTTTGACCTGGAAGTTTAAAGTTTGCACAAGCTGGTGTGTAGTTTTGAGATTGTGTTTATAGTTGTGAGAAAATGGTGAATTGTTTCATTAATTGTGTTAGCAATCGAGAAAACTGTAATAAATATCTGTTTGTTTTTGAATGCACCGCAACCTAACCAAGTGACGCAGCAGGCTAGCAGAGAGAGCTAGCGTAAGAGCGTGGACACAGTGTTGCTAACTTAGCGACTTTGACGCTAGATTAAGCGACTTTTCAGAATCCTTTAGCGACAATTTATTTATTTATTTTTAAGCGCCTAGCGAGAAATCTAGCGACATCTCGGACAAACTTTATTTAGTTTCTGAGACTCGGTGGTACTGCCGTACGAGCGCAAGGTTTGTTTTCCCAGCGCACGCGCAGACCTCTCTCTGCGTCTGCTCTGTTCAGCGAGCGGCTGAGAGCAGCAGCGCTTTCAGTTAAAACAGATACTCTGTCCCTTTAACTCACGAAATCACAGCACAGCCATTGTCTTTATCTTATGCGTGTTTGATTTCATCAGACGACGTCGTGATTATGAATCAGGGTTTTTGTGCAGATTAACATCTAATGGAGATGGTTATGTAGTCTTAATAGAGCCGTTTCATATTCATCCTGTTGTATTACAACAGAAACAGAAAAATATACCAGTGAAAACAGCTTTATTGAGAATTTGGATGCATTTAAAAAATACACTTTGTGAGCGCTATCAAATTTATTTATTTATTATTATTTATTTGCAAGTGCAATGCATTGTAAATGGTTATTCCCTGTTCATAAGGAAATGTCAGCCCTTTTTTTAATAACACTTAGTATTTGCATGTGTAAAGTGTTTAATAATTGGTCTTCAATGTTAGGCTTTGAGTGAAAAGCATATGGATAGTTTATGGAGATACAGATAAATATATTGTATACACATACACACACGCACACACACACACACAGGTTAATAATGTACAATAGTCAATCCACCTGATAAACAGGTGCAAGATTTGTGTGATTCAATTTTTCTTGTTATTATTTTGTTTAAAAGGAAGGCTCTAACTTAAAGGGATAGTTCACCCAAAAATGAAAATTATGTCATTAATGACTCACCCTCATGTCGTTCCAAACCCGTGAGACCTCCGTTCATCTTCGGAACACAGTATAAGATATTTTAGATTTAGTCCGAGAGCTTTCTGTCCCTCCATTGAGAATGTATGTACGGTATACTGTCCACGTCCAGAAAGGTAATAAAAACATACTTCAAAGTAGTCCATGTGACATCAGAGGGTCCGTTAGAATTTTTTGAAGCATCGAAAATACATTTTGGTCCAAAAATATAAAAAACTACGACTTTATTCAGCATTGACTTCTCTCCCGGGTCTGTTATGAGCGCTATCACAACACTGCAGTTTAGTGATATCCGGTTCGCGAACGAATAACTCGATGTAACCGGATCTTCTTGAACCAGTTCACCAAATCGAACTGAATCGTTTGAAACGGTTCGCGTCAACAATAAGCATTAATCCACAAATGACTTAAGCTGTTAACTTTTTTAACATTTCTGACACTCCCTCTGAGTTCAAATAAAACAATATCCCGGAGTAATTCATTTACTCAAACAGTACACTGACTGAACCGAGCCAGATAACGAACGAAACATTGACTCGTTCTCGAGTCAAGAACCGTTTCTGTCGGACGCGTCCGATTCGAGAACCGAGGAGCTGATGATACTGCGCATGCGTGAAGCAGACTGACACACAGCGCGTCTGAACCGAACTGGTTCTTTTGGTGATTGATTCTGAACTGATTCTGTGGTAATGTTATGAGCGTGGGTAAACCGAAGGCTTGAATCAAGGGCAATCATCGCCAATGAAGTCATTACGTCGAGCTCAAAAGAACTGGTTAACCGTTTTCGGCAACCGGTTTATTGAATCAAACTGTCCGAAAGAACCGGTTCGCGTAGAAGAACAGAACTTCCCATCACTACCGGTGATCTGAAAACCGATGCAACCGGTTCTTGACTCGAGAACAAGTCAATCATTCGTTCGTTATCTGGCTCGGTTCAGTCAGTGTACTGTTTGAGTAAATGAATTACTCCGGGATATTGATTTATTTGAACTCAGAGGGAGTGTCAGCCATGTTAAAAAAGTTAACAGCTTAAGTCATTTGTGGATTAATGCTTATTGTTGACGCGAACCGTTTCAAACGATTCAGTTCGATTTGGTGAACTGGTTCAAGAAGATCCGGTTACATCGAGAGATTTCTTTTGCGAACCGGATATCACTAAACTGCAGTGTTGTGAACACGTTCATAACAGACCCGGGAGAGAAGTCAATGCTGAATAAAGTCGTAGTTTTTGATATTTTTGGACCAAAATGTATTTTCGATGCTTCAAAAAATTCTAACGGACCCTCTGATGTCACATTGGACTACTTTGAAGATGTTTTTATTACCTTTCTGGACGTGGACAGTATACCGTACATACATTCTCAATGGAGGGACAGAAAGCTCTCGGACTAAATCTAAAATATCTCATACTGTGTTCCGAAGATGAACGGAGGTCTCACGGGTTTGGAACGACATGAGGGTGAGTCATTAATGACGTAATTTTCATTTTTGGGTGAACTATCCCTTTAAGGATGTGTTCATCATAAAGGTGAAGCCTGTTTGAATGTCATTTGGTGGCATAGAAACTATTATACTTGATTTGTTTAATAGTTTTTCATGGTTTTCTGCAATCTTTGAGGCATATTGAATACTTTTCGTGCGTTTATGTTGACCTTATTTCAGTCACATTTACATTTGAGGTTATGTAGTTTAAATTTTGATTTATTTTTAGATTTTTATTGTATTAACAACTCAGCTGTATGTGGACAAAATGTATATTGCAATTTTTTAGTTGCAAATAAAACTCAAATAGTCCATAACTACTGTAGTTTTAAGTTATTTTAATATATAAATTCAGTTAAATCATCAAAGATTTGTATGACTTGACTTGAATTGCTTGACATAAGCAGTGACTTGACTTGATTCTCACAAAAATTGACTTGGACTTGCTTGAGACTTGAAGGTTAAGACTTGAGACTTGTGACTTGCACATGTGTGACTCACTCCCACCTCTGCACATATACAGAATTACAGGATTTCAGTATTCACACAAACAGAATCTGTTCTGTCTTAAGTGAACGCTTGGGGAACTGTTGGGGAAAACATCTGATGTGTAACATTATATTAGATCCGTGCATTACAGTACAGGACGTCTGTATCATTAATGTTCATCTAACACTAAAAGAAAAGAGGGAATCACTCGCTGCACTTCCTTGAACTGCTTTTGTAGGTTTAGTAAGCAGTTTATTTGTAATGAACACACTTATTTGTTTGTTTGTTTGTTTTTTTGTACATGAATGCTTTAGTTTAGATATAAAATGACAAAGGTTATACATTATTTGTTTCTTTCTAGGCTATTTGTTCTACTGTTGTTGTTTTTTTTGCATCTGTTCTTATTTATAATAGCAAAGATAAAATAAAAAATACCAGTATTGTGATTATTAATATAGTAATTAATAAGAAAAGACGGAGGACTTCACTCTATCGACTTCAAACAAGTGTCACTCAGTCATTGTTTATCTGATTCCAACAAATCATAAATCATTTTGAAGGTCTTTTAATGGAGAATGCCATTTTTTTTATTGCTGATTGTGACTTGTTTTGTCAGCACAGGTCAGATTATTCTCAGTATGTGGAGACGGTAAATGACAACAACGCATGCGCGATGTTTCAGATAGTATGGCAAGTGTAAACACATGAATTGGATATGGGTCACAATTGAAAGAACGTTGAAATGGACGGCAAAAAAAACTTGGATATAGGCAACAAATCAGAATTGGGCATCAAGACCTGCAGTGTAAACGAGGCCTTACAGTTCTCAGTTTTACTGACATTATGAGGCTCTAAAACTGATTGATGAGATTGTTTTCTCACCTGAAATCTTGACAGTATATGTGGCTGAGGTTTTGAGTTGATCTCTGTGAGTAACTTCACATCTCCACTCTCTGTTATGATCTTCATTCAGGAGTGTTGTAGTCAGAGAGCTGATACAGTGATCTGGAGCTGATATCTGATATCTGGAGTCTGATCTCGTCAGTTTAACACCAGTCTGATTCACCCAGAACAGATTAATTCTCTCAGAACAGATCCATTCATCACAAGAGACTCCAGCAGATGAATACAACTGACAGAAGAGAGTCACAGAGAGACCTGCACTGATCTCAGTCTGTGAGGATGATGAAGATGATGAAGAGACTGAAACACAAAATAACACACACACATCACACACTCTTCAATCATCAGGAGAGTTTAAATGAAGAGTTTGCTCTTTTTAAATTGACCACATAATCATAAAATTACCATGAAGAACATGCAGATAAACACGAGCATCAGTTCCTTGTTGTTGATCATTCACATATTGTCTGCAGATGTAAAGTCCATAATCTTCTTTTGAGATGTTCTTGATGTTCAGAGAGCAGTCAGACCCCAGACTCAGTCTCTCATAACTCTCTGTGTCTGTCTTCTTTATCCCTAAACGAATCAGTTTAACTGTCTCTGAATGACTGAATCTGTTATAGATCCATGTAGTTGATTTGCAGTCATGAAGAGCATTATTACAGGGCAGATGAACATTTTCACCAGAACTGATGAACACATGAACATCATCCACTCCACTGAGACCTGAAACACAAGAACATCTGAGTGATCATTATGTTATATATTAATAAATAAAAACATGTACATACCAGCATTAAAAGATTCAGATCATACAGTCTTTTTTTCCTCACTTAACGCAAACAACAAACTCTGCAGAAGAAACTGTTTCTATTTATCAGAGAGCTGTTGGAATCACAAACACACTCTTAACATGAAGATAATTCAGCAGATGTTTGAGTGTCACTATCAGTACCACCGCTCCCTATATGCAGAGTACACCGTTTGTGTCTATAGTTATTATAAAAGCATTTTATGGTGAACGCAGCTGGCTGTAGTCTAAGCACACGCCATTCTCAGCTCATGTTTGTGGCTGACTGATCATAATTGATGGACAAATACAGTGGCGGCTCGTGGGTTTAAAAATAGAGGAGGCACACTAATTGTGTTGGTCTGGGATCCTGCCGATTATTATTATTATTTGCTTAACTGCTTTAAAATTGCTTTTTGGTTGCTTTTAGTCAGAAAATGTAAAGAAAACGACACACATACAACAAGATAATATCATTTCACTTATCACTTGAAGCAAACATCCATCCCTTTCTTAAAAGTCTGTTAAAACAGAGCTGTCTGTTAAAGGTACAGGTTGTAGGACCTGCCACTAGAGGGCGCACTACCAAAACAATAACAATCGCGTGGTTTGATGACGCTAAGAAGGAGCGTGGAATGATGGAATTTGTTGTCTTCTACCCAACCGCTGACGGCCATCAATCAGACAGAAAGATAAATCATGGATTTAATTGATTACTTTTTAGTCAGTTGATATGAAAACGATTACCACTTGTTCAACAAATATATACACTCGTGTACATTCAAACACAATAATTGGGCATACATAGCAAACACGAGTTCAACGATTTGCGCGAGTAGATTACATACAAAGTCAATGCAAAGACGTGATCAGACTATGGATCAGACGCGTCCTCGCACGGGTCTAGAGACGCGATGCCCTGCGTTTGGCGTGTATGCCCCATAATACTAATCTTGTTGATCATTATAATAGCATACGTTTTCTGTAAAGATACGAATCAAAACAACTCACCTGTCGAGTAAAACACAAGCGAGATCGGCATCTCTTTCTAGTTGAAGTTTGCTAGCGTATGCTATTATAACGATCAACATGACATCATTAGGATCTGTCATTCAGAAGCATGCCTTTTCCTATCACTGCTACGCTGATGACACTCAACTCTACTTCTCATTCCAACCAGATGATCCGACGGTAGCTGCTCGCATTTCAGCCTGTCTGAGTGACATTTCTAGCTGGATATATGACCATCATCTTCAGCTCAACCTTACTAAAACTGAACTGCTGGTGGTTCCAGCTAACCCATCGTTTCATCACAACTTCTCTATACAGCTGGGTTCGTCAACCATAACTCCTTCCTGGACAGCCAGAAACCTAGGAGTTGTGATCGATCATCAGTTAAGCTTCACAGACCATATTGCTACAATGACCCGGTCCTGCAGATTTGCATTATACAGGTCCTTCTCAAAACATTAGCATATTGTGAAAAAGTTCATTATTTTCCATAATGTAATGATAAAAATTAAACTTCCATATATTTTAGATTTATTGCACACCAACTGAAATATTTCAGGTCTTTTATTGTTTTAATACTGATGATTTTGGCATACAGCTCATGAAAACCCAAAATTCCTATCTCAAAAAATTAGCATATTTCATCCGACCACACTGCTCTCTCCCACCTGGAAAATAAGAACACCTATGTGAGAATGCTGTTTGTGGACTACAGCTCAGCATTTAACACCATAGTGCCTGCCACACTTGTTGCGAAGCTCCAGACTCTGGGACTAAACAGATCTCTGTGCAGCTGGATCCTGGAATTTCTAACAGGCAGAAGCCAGGTGGTCAGAATGGGCAAAAACACTTCATCCCCGCTGACCCTCAACACTGGTGCTCCTCAGGGCTGTGTCCTCAGCCCGCTCCTGTACTCCCTGTACACACATGACTGTACAGCCACACACAGCTCCAACGTCATCATCAAAATTCACTGATGACACAACGGTGATAGGCCTGATCACCGACAACGATGAGACGGCCTACAGAGAGGAGGTGAGCACCCTGACTAAATGGTGTCAGGACAACCACCTCTCACTCAACATCGACAAGACCAAGGAGCTGGTGGTGGATTTCAGGAGACAGAGCAGAGAACACACACCCATCGACAAGACACCTGTGGAGCGGGTAAGCAGCTTCAAGTTCCTCTGTGTTAACATCAGTGAGGATCTCACCTGGTCTACACACACTGATGCAGTGCTGAAGAAGGCACATCAACGCCTCTTCTTCCTGAGACGTCTGAGGAAGTTTGGAATGAGCCCCAGCATCCTCAGATCGTTCTACACCTGCACTATAGAGAGCCATCCTGACGGGCTGCATCACTGCCTGGTTTGGAAACAGCACCGCTGGCAACCGCAAAGCTCTGAAAAGGGTCGTGCGAACTGCCAGCCACATTGTTGGAGGTGAGCTTCCCTCCCTCCAGGACATCTACACCAGGCGGGGTATAAGGAAATCCCGGAGGATCATCAATGACTCCAGCCATCCTTCCCACAGACTGCTCTCTCTGCTGCCCTCAGGAAGACGTCTCCGCAGCATCCGATCCCGCACTAGCCGACTGAGGGATAGCTTTTTTCCCTCAGGCTATCCGACTTATGAACAGTCTGAACTAATACACCCTACAGCATACTCCACAATATGGTATGCCACACACTGCACTTTAACTTTGACAGTTCAACACCGAACTATTTAACACAATAATCTACCTGCTACCACTGGATTCCATCCAATGCACATCCATAACATTTCTGTATCCAGCCTACGTACACTTAGCATATTTTCATGCGTATATATGTCTACATAATCTAGAATGTGTACATTCTGTGTATAGTGTATAATGTGTAGTGCTAACTGTATGTATGTACATATTGCGTAAAATGTGTAGTGCTAACTGTAAGTATGTCCAATAGTACACTGTGTGTACTGACTATATGTATGTGCATATTGCATATTTTCACCTGTTGAAGTCTGTATGGTTATATGCTAACTGTTTCTGCAATTTCTGGTGCACGCTCCCAAGAATTTCACTCACCAAGGCACATGTGCTGTGGTGATGTGACAATAAAGTGACTTGACTTGACTTGACCGATGATGCTAAGAAGTTTTTTATTCAAGAAAGAAGTCATGCTTTGATTAATTATGTTCAATTATGCATTCAAAACTTGGTCGGGAATCCTTTTGCAGAAATGACTGCTTCAATGCGGCGTGGCATGGAGGCAATCAGCCTGTGGCACTGCTGAGGTGTTATGGAGGCCCAGGATGCTTCGATAGCGGCCTTAAGCTCATCCAGAGTGTTGGGTCTTGCGTCTCTCAACTTTCTCTTCACAATATCCCACAGATTCTCTATGGGGTTCAGGTCAGGAGAGTTGGCAGGCCAATTGAGCACAGTAATACCATGGTCAGTAAACCATTTACCAGTGGTTTTGGCACTGTGAGCAGGTGCCAGGTCGTGCTGAAAAACAAAATCTTCATCTCCATAAAGATTTTCAGCAAATGGAAGCATGAAGTGCTCCAAAATCTCCTGATAGCTAGCTGCATTGACCCTGCCCTTGATAAAACACAGTGGACCAACACCAGCAGCTGACATGGCACCCCAGACCATCACTGACTGTGGGTACTTGACACTGGACTTCAGGCATTTTGGCATTTCCTTCTCCCCAGTCTTCCTCCAGACTCTGGCACCTTGATTTCCGAATGACATGCAAAATTTGCTTTCATCCGAAAGAAGTACTTTGGACCACTGAGCAACAGTCCAGTGCTGCTTCTCTGTAGCCCAGGTCAGGCGCTTCTGCCGCTGTTTCTGGTTCAAAAGCACACGCCTGTGCACTGTGGCTCTGGATGTTTCTATTCCAGACTCAGTCCACTGCTTCCGCAGGTCCCCCAAGGTCTGGAATCGGTCCTTCTCCACAATCTTCCTCAGGGTCCGGTCACCTCTTCTCATTGTGCAGCGTTTTTTTGCCACACTTTTTCCTTCCCACAGACTTCCCACTGAGGTGCCTTGATACAGCACTCTGGGAACAGCCTATTCGTTCAGAAATTTCTTTCTGTGTCTTACCCTCTCGCTTGAGGGTGTCAATGATGGCCTTCTGGACAGCAGTCAGGTCGGGCAGTCTTACACATGATTGCGGTTTTGAGTAATGAACCAGGCTGGGAGTTTTTAAAAGCCTCAGGAATCTTTTGCAGGTGTTTAGAGTTAATTAGTTGATTCAGATGATTAGGTTAATAGCTTGTTTAGAGAACCTTTTCATGATATGCTAATTTTTTGAGATAAGAATTTTGGGTTTTCATGAGCTGTATGACAAAATCATCAGTATTAAAACAATAAAAGACCTGAAATATTTCAGTTGGTGTGCAATGAATCTAAAATATATGAAAGTTTAATTTTTATCAGTACATTATGGAAAATAATGAACTTTTTCACAATATGCTAATTTTTTGAGAAGGACCTGTACAACATTAGGAAGATTAGACCCTTCCTGTCAAAGCAAGCCACCCAACTTCTTGTCCAAGCTCTTGTTCTCTCCAGACTGGACTATTGTAATGCTCTCCTGGCAGGCCTTCCTGCATGTACTATCAAGGCTCTGCAATTGATCCAGAATGCAGCAGTGAGGGTTGTCTTCAATGAGCCAAAAACAGCTCACGTTACTCCTCTCCTCATCAGGTTACACTGGCTACCAGTAGCCGCTCGCATCAAATTCAAGGTACTGATGCTTGCCTACAGGACGACCACTGGCACGGCACCAACATACCTAAGCTCATTAGTTCAATCTTATGCACCCTCCAGAAGTTTGTGCTCTGCAAGTGAACGACGCCTTGTGGTGCCATCCCAAAGAGGTTCAAAATCACTCTCACGGACCTTTTCCTGGACTGCACCCAGCTGGTGGAATGACCTCCCGATCTCAATTCGAACAGCTGAGTCTTTACTCATTTTCAAAAAACATCTAAAGTCTCATCTTTTTCGCCTGCACTTAACCAACTAATACTAGTACTTACCTTTTCTTTTCTTGTCTATCATATTCTTAAAAAAAAAACAAAAAAAAAACCTGGCTACGTGTTCTGTACTAGACTAACTGAGACATGTCATGGCATTTGTATACCGTTGTTGTTCTCTTGTTGATCTGATTGCTTCTATTGTTCTCATTTGTAAGTCACTTTGGATAAGTCACTCTCTTGCTTGTGCCTGTTCCCATCTTTCTCGTATTTCCTGTTTCACTGGATACGGATCGCTTCACTCCCGTTCTCACATTGGTTCATCTTCATCACCTCACTCACTTCAGGATTGCCCGTCTCGGTCCCTGCGTCATGCTCTCCTGCGGTCTGTGTTCCGGATCGGATCCTTGGCCTTGAGAGATTATCTACTGCTCAGAATTCATTGTGTTGCCTTCTGCTTGTTCTCAGGTGTTCTGTGTGAACTTTTGTTCAATAAACATTATTGCACTTGCTATTGCTTCCGTCCTATTTATCATCACACTATGAATAACCTCATCTGCATATAATTTCCAGCATCAGCATATTTATATCCACGTGACACTGTGTTTAACACAAGACACAGGTACAAGACATTCAGGAAATATGAGATTCAGAATATAAACACCATTTGTGGCATATACATTATATTGCAAAAAAATCAACCAGTATCCTTGTTATGTTTTAGAATAAATACATCAAAATATCCATAAAACAGAGGGCCCTATTTTGACGAT
Organism: Cyprinus carpio; assembly: GCF_018340385.1. NCBI lineage: Eukaryota > Metazoa > Chordata > Actinopteri > Cypriniformes > Cyprinidae > Cyprinus > Cyprinus carpio. The sequence continues at coordinate 585,776 of NC_056599.1, forward strand.
CTAAGCGCAAAGTGTAAAGCGCACGGCGCAGGTGCACTCAGGTCGTGTCCAAATCCACTTTTGCAATTTTAACGACGGAAAAACGGTTGGCGCGCCCATGCGCATGGTCTAAACGGGTTGTCCCGTTTCTCTTAATGAGTAATGGGTGTTTTTTGGGCGTAACGTGCAATAAACCAATCAGAGTCTCATCTTCCATTCCCTTTAAGAACCAGTTGCGCTCGTGCCATGACGGATTTGCTATTTACACGGCGGAATTTGGCAAGCGCAAAGACAGAACGCGTTTCCGAGATGAAACAGAGCTGCTGGTATGTGAGCAAATAGATAGCCTAATTCTGATACATGTGATGACTATCCGTTATGACAAGTAGGCATTTTTATATTTAATTAGCCTACAAAAAAATCTTATCCATTGCAATGCTTTAATTTTTAATATTTGACATGTTTGTGTGCTGCTGTGTGTCCCTGTGTTTAATAAGCAGCGTGTATGCGCGTTGTGGACCCGCTTATACTGACATGCTCTTTAAATAACAAAGAAAAAACATTGCGCCAGACTTTAGACCAGCTTTGAGTTGGTCTATGGCGCAGTCTATTTTTAGCTCCTTAAAATCGCAATGCGCCTGAACACACCTCTTTTTTAGACCAGCACGCCCATGGGCGCACAAATGGGTGCAAATGCATTTGCTAATTAAACAACGTGGTGCTGGACGGGAAAATGCGAACGGCGCCGGATTGAAACTAGCAAACACACTTGTGCTGCACCTTGCATCGTATTGCGCCGGCGGTATGATAGGGCCCATAATGGTATAAAACAATTCTCAGATAAATATTTTAAAATAGAGTTGATCTCATTCTTTTCCACTGTACAAATAGCATTTCAGTTGTTTTAAACAATTAAAATCACATTAAATGTATGCAGTTTTGCTGATGAGGTGAACATCTTTTAGCTGTTTTTAGTGGAAACAGATAGGTTTATATTTCTTGCAGGGTAAATACAACTGTCTGACTTGCGCGTCACTGACACAGTATTTTAAAACTTCACATGACATCATCACCTCCGTGCAGCTGTGGTTGTACAGTAAGATATTATCACTGGTCCAATTCAAACTGGACAATAGACCGATCAACCACTGATTCCAGCAGTGTCCACCATAATATCAATAATCATTGATCATTGTTCTAGCAAAAAAATATTTTCTCATAACATGAGATCTGCAGTTTAATTTAAAGATGAATTATTGTGTCTATAGCACTCCTTGCTGTCATTAAAACCAAGCATGCCACAGGAAAAATTATCAGGCGCATCCACCAGCCTACAAATATGTCTAAATTCATATAATTTTTGGTAATATAACTTCAGCGTAATTACTTTATGTAATTTCAGTGTTTATCTCCATTAATGAGAGTAGAATATTTCATGTAACTGTGTATATCGAACTAAAAACAGAGTTTAAAATCATTTTTTACTTCATTACTTTTCTCACCCCAGGAAAAATAGTTCGTACACATGGTCTAGATGGCCGTAGATATTTAAGCCAAGTTTATTTTTTATAAATCGCAATATGTGGAAAATTGAATATGCATATTACTATGACCATTTTGTGTGTACGCAACGTTTATAAATGAGGCCCTGGTCACTATGTTCAGTATCAGCAGTATTTTCTGTAGCACGACACAACTCTGTGATCACAGCATGAGTGTGGACAATAATAAACTGATCATGTTCAAATGAACTCTTTCTCAGATTAATTCACTAAACGTTTTGAAGAAAAAACACAGATGTCTTTACCTGTGAGAAGTGAAGAGAGAAAGATCAGTCCCAGCAGACACAAGTGACACTTATCAGCCATCTTCTCTTTCTGTCAGTCTTCCTCTTCATTATACACTCTCAACTCTTTCTTTAAATACTCTCAGCTCTTCCTGTGTTTGTTCACTTCCTCTTTGAAGGTTGTGACACGTTCTTCAGTGTGAGAACTGCATACATGACCATCAGCCACAGATGCCACACCCACGGACCGTTGGCTGAACGTCTGATGCATACGGCACACAAAAGTGGAAACACTTCAGGAGTTTATGAAGTCTTCATCAGATTGATTTAATTATACAGAATTTCTGGGAGACGTGTGTGTTGCATTCTTTAATGTTCTGCCTGGAAACAAAGATACCGTGAGGTCAATCCCCCTCACGAAAGAAGAAAGCCGTCGTGTTTACAAATGTGACGACAAGCGCTTATCAGAATCAACTAAATGCTGGATTCTCAAAAGTATGTTAAATATTTAAAGTTTGCAGCATACAATCTTTAAAATACATCCGAGAGTTTTACATTTCCACGCCCCGAAACATGACGCTGAACGAAACGAACTATGATTGGCTGTTTGACATGTCGGTCAAACGGACTCGTGGGCGGGACTTGGCCAATGAAAGCTGCTATGAATTCCAGACATTCAGCCGTCAGTCTTAAGGTCTGGCTACACGAGACTAATGTGACCCTGGAGCACAAAACCAGTCATAAGTAGCACAGGTATATTTATAGCAATAGCTAACAATACATTGTATGGGTCAAAATGATTGATTTTTCTTATATGCCAAAAATCATTAGGATATTAAGTAAAGATCATGTTCCATGAAGATATTTTGTAAATTTCCTACCGTAAATATATTAAAACTTAATTTTTGTTTAGTAATACGCACCAAACTGAAAATTCACAGATCAAGCTGTTGAAGATGACACAAGTTTCATTCCTCTAAGTGTCCAACTTTTGGAGCTATAGGCATTATAAAATTAAGAGTTGCTAAAAAAAAAAACATGAAGGTCTGCGTCACCTGAATTCACAAATCATAGAGAATAACATTCGGTATTATTAGCATGTCTATGACAGCACACTGCGTATTAATAGCAAATCTGAATATCAAACTGCAAACTATCTTTACTGCAGTAGACAACGCTGACTGAATGCTTCTCCATGATTTGTGAATTCAGGTATCTTTATGAATCAGAAAAAGCTTGATGTAAACTTAAATCTCTATCAGGTGCTTTTTGAGGCTTTGAGAGAAAACAATTAATTACTTCACTCATTCATTCATTCACAACATAATCTGGGCTTTCTCTGCCATCTCTGAGGTAATCAGCCTGCTTTCTTTACTTTAGTGCTGTTTTGGACTGACTGTTTGCAAACAGAGAAGATAAACTGAGTATGTTTAGAACAGAAATTGTGTTAATTGTAATTTTGTGTTAATTGCATTATTTTAATGCGTTGAAGATTTTTTAATAAATCGCATGCATTAAAGTGTTAACTTTGAAGTACTGTTTGTATTAGAATTCAGTCTACAATATAAATTTGTATTGGGCTGTGTGTGTTCATGTGATTATTCAGTTTTATGCAATGATGCAGGTTTCTTCATTCTATTTTTATTAATTTATTTTTAACATCAAGTTTTGTTGACGAGGAGTAATTGTCCTGTAAAACCTCAGGCTTCAGTGGTAGAAGCAGTAGTTTGCATCTCTCCTAGAGTTGATGAATGAATTGATTTCTTCTGAATATTGTGACTAGGTTGCGGGTCAGTTTGGAGGACACACCTTGAAAATGTTTGTTTTTACTAAACTTCATCAAACCCACACTACAAAAGAATCAAAGAATCATGTAAAATTCAGTAAACCCTGAAAAAATTATTTTTGACATTAGAACAAAATATGTAGATATAATAATCTATAAAACTAAATTGAACAATAATCTCTTAAATATTGTTCTACTTTTATTTAACATTTTCATTCCAAATTTAATTTCTGCTATTTTAGGGTTAATTTGTAAATGTAAGCTATTAATTTAAATTCTAGACAAGCACAAACTGGTGCTCAATGCAGAAGTTATTGACCACATTTACAAAATCAGGAGATTGTGTTCACACATCAGTGTTTAGACCATGTGCTGTTCACTAACTAAAACTTCCAACAACAAACATCACATTCATTGTAATTCAAGCCATACACCAATGTTAAGCTTTAAAATGTTTATTTCAGACATATTTTAGTGACAAGGAGAAAATAAATTACAATTTACATCATATTTAATCATCATTTTTACATCACAACCTAATCACCGGAACAGAATGTTTCTCTTCTAATGATTACAAAGATTAAAGATTTTTTTTAAATGAAGCTCTGTGTTCAGTTCACATTTCACTTAGAAATCAATGTTTTCTTCAGTCAGAGAAACATTTCAGCTTCTTTCCTAACAGTGACCTGTAGGTGTCCCCAGCTGCTCAGTAACTTCAAATGAAACTGAATGACTGTTACAGTGGTTAGTCATTTTTCTCAATGACTGACAGGGACGGACTGGGAGTGAAAAACGGCCTTGGGTTTTCTCCAGAATAGGCCCATCACAACTACAAACAGTCGCTATTATCTCACAATATTACAGCAATCCTGTCGCATGTATGGTAAATAACATCACAACACCCATGGTGACCCTGCTGACAAAAACAATAGAAACCAGCACAGAAATTCTAATGATTTCCACTACAAATACCACTACAAACCACCAACTTTTAACCATTAAAACCATTAAATAGTGGTATCATGTAGCGTGTTTTGGGACATATTACATTAGGATTTAGTGGTTTTAACAAATGCCACCAACAGAAGACCACCAATTAACAGTAGACACCAACAGGCACCACTACAGTTTCCATTAAAACCAATACAATTTCATTATAACCAGTAAAACTATTACAAATTATGTGATGGTTTTTTATTCAATAGAGGATTGAAATACATTCAATTCAATTCGAGTTTATTTGTATAGCGCTTTTTACGATACAAATCATTGCAAAGCAACTTTACAGAACATTAAGTTTCTACAATATTTAGTAGTAGCTTATCAGTGGTGACTGTCAGTTCATGTGCATATGACAGAAATGTTCAGAAAATCAATAAAAGACGTAAACAAACAGACGATTGACACTATTAACAGCAATTATGCAATCAAACTTATAGCAAAATGTGGTAGTTCTGTATGTTGTCTCAGGGTTAGCATCATCTGAGGTCCTCTGAGGGGCTGGCATCATCTTTTCTCAGGTGTTCTGGATCCAGACGGAAGCTTGTGTAAATCCCGTGGCAAAACAGAGAAACAAATAGAGATATAATTAGCATAGCTGCTGTTCCAGCCAAGTAAAATTAATTAGTTTAACCCAAGCTAAAGAATAATAATGCGCATTTGATCAGATATAACTGCAGTCCAAAATTATGAGATGCATTATTTGAATGCTTGGCCAAAGAGGTGTGTTTTTAATCTAGATTTAAACAGAGAGAGTGTGTCTGAACCCCAAACATTATCAGGAAGGCTATTCCAGAGTTTGGGAAAATGCGAAAAAGTTCTACCTCCTTTAGTGGACTTTGCTATCCTAGGTACTATCAAAAGTCCAGCATTTTGTGACCTTAGGGAGCGTGATGGATTGTAGCGTGGTAGAAGACTAGTTAGGTACACAGGAGCTAAATCATTAAGGGCCTTATAAGTAAGTAATAATATTTTGTAACTGATACCGAAGTTAATAGGTAGACAGTGCCGAGACTGTAAAATTGGGGTAATATGATCATATTTTCTTGACCATGTAAGGACTCTAGCCGCTGCATTTTGGACTACCTGTAGCTTGTTTATTGAGGATGCAGGACAACCAGCTAGCAGTGCATTACAATAGTCCAGTCTAGAGGTCATGAATGCATGAACTAGCTTTTCTGCATCCGAAACAGGTAACATGTTTCGTAGTTTGGCAATGTTTCTAAGATGGAAGAATGCTGTTTTTGTAACATGGGAAATATGATTTTCAAAAGGCAAGTTACTGTCTAATATAACACCCAGATTTTTGACAGTAGAGGAAGTAACAATACATCCATTTTAACACACTCTGTTAGCTTAGATAATTTTGAAGTTTCACCTGGTCTTGTTGAGATATATAGTTGAGTATCATCAGCATAACAGTGGAAACTAATCCCGTATTTTCTAATGATATTACCAAGGGGCAACATGTATATTGAAAATAGCAGAGGACCTAGGACAGATCCTTGTGGCACTCCATATTTTACTGGTGATGTATACATGTATTAGTGTATGAACTAAAGTACTTTAAATCTATATATAAAAAAAGAGCAGAATGCAAAATTTATAATTTGACAGTGATAGGCATAAACCTAGAATCTAGAAACCTGAAAATACAGAATTCTTCTATTTGAGTATTCACATAACTCTCTCTCTCTCTCTCTGTGTGTGTGTTATGTTAATCAGACTTATCACCTTATAGACGATTTCATTTACTCTATTTTCTAACTCAACAGGCCTATCTCTCAAATGTAACCCATTGTAGAATCGCTGCTGTCTCTTTATGAATGAATGGAATATTCACGTCAGACAATGCGGAGTAATAAATATATTACTCTGCATTGTTAATAAATGTTCGGTCCTGGGATTTTAATAAAGTGCTCACAGGCTAAATGCTCTATAGAAGGGATGGGAAACTTTGATAGTGACGAGGCCCAGCATTTTTTCTCCTTTATACCAAGGGGCCAGATTACTAATCCACTTCCACACACCTTTTACATCTTCTTACTCAATTTCCTTTTTACTGAAGGAAATTAAAGTATAATTAATGCAATTTGTTTTTAAAGATTTTATTAACTAAAACACTTGGCCAGTTAAGCTAATTCAGAAGGAAACTTTGTTGTCATTTGACAGCAATATTACCCCAACAATCATCTCAAATGAATTGTCTGTAAATTTGCAACAAACAAATGTACAGACTGAGGTCCTATTTTTTTATTAGTGGCCTGCAGAACGTTCTCAAAACAACATAAGAGGACAGTTAAAAATAGTTTATTATAATACATACATACTGTACATACATAGTTATTCCAAATGGTACCGGGTAACTACAGGATTTTTTTTTTTTAATAAAATTTAAGAGCTTAAAAGACCTTTTAAGATCCTCAATTCACATTTCAGCCTTTAAACAATTTTGGTGTGGTGTGAATGTCGATTTAATTAACAGATTTCCAAACAATCCAAACATATGATATAAGTATCCCCTTGAACTTGTAAAAAACGATAATCCGTTTACCATCCTGACTAGAAAATGCTGTTTTTAATTTATTATTTGCTAATGTTTACAGAGTTTACGTACTACTGCGCTGAAATGAATACGGGGAGCGTCTGGAAACTAGCGTCCTCTCCTGGTTGGAGATAGTATTAACATTATATACTGAAAGCAATCTTTACGTGGCTTACTTTTCAAATATTTTAAAATTGATCATCCGAATCTAAAATGATTCCAGTGGGCTGTACTAAAAGACATTGTGGGCTGTATAGGGCAGTTTCGGTTTCTTATAAGCAAAAATAGATTGCTTTTGTCAGCTTTTTCCTGACAGTTTTTCTTTGATGATGAAGCAGCAGGCCGACGGTCACTGGATGGACAGCTGTTCTGGACTTCTCCTGGTGACTGACATGATTCTAGTTGTGTATCCAGTGGTAATATTATTTTGGTGTGATGCTGTGATTGATGCGTAATTTGAGACTGCAATTAGGTTTAACAATGAAAATATTTTCAATTGTAAATGTTACAGTATGAGAGATTAATAATCCCCTTCAGTTTAATTTTTATCATTACTATATTAAATCTATGACACTTATTGTCTTCTTACATAAAAGAACTGTGTCCACAGAGAAGGGTTCAATAAAAATAATAATAAATTTTATTTGTAATGCACTTTACATTTGAAACAAATCTCAAAGTGCTACAATTAAGATCAATTAGAAAGGATAAAATACTAAAAGGTTTAATAATTAAAAGTCATAAGTTCTCCTAAAAAGAAATGTTTTTAGTCCTTTTAGGTCTCAATAGTTTGAGGTGCCCTCAGATGGTTGGGAAGGGCATTCCAAATCCGAGGAGCAGCAGAGCAGAAAGCCTGATCACCCATAGTGCTGAGCTTTGTCTTGGGGAGAAGGAGGCGGTTTAAATTTGTTGAGCGGAGTGATCGAGAAGTAGTCGAAGGTGTGAGTAGTTCTTTCAGATGGGGGGGGCATTTCCATAGATACACTGGTAGGTTAGAAGGGAGATTCAATCCTGATGCTAAGGTTAACATTGGTCGGAGTTTTTATTTCAATATTTCTGAGATGGTAGAAAGATGTCTTACAGAGGTTTTTGATATGGGCTTCGAAGCTGAGTTGTGGATCAAATCTTACACCAAGGTTGGTGACAGTTGTGGAGAGGGAAATGACATGATCAGTGATAGTTATACCAGTAATGGAGGAAGACTGTGTTTGACGTGGTGTGCCAACAAGAATTGCCTCAGTTTTATAGCTGTTTAGCTGGAGGAAGTTGTGCTTCATCCACACCCTTATCTCCTCCAGACAGGCAGTAAGTATTGAAGATGAAAATGATGTCGGTGAAGTTTTCATGTACAGTTGTGTGTCATCAGCATAGCAGTGAAATGAGACTCCATAACGGCTAATGACATGGCCAAGAGGGATCATGTAAATGATGAAGAGAATGGGGCCAAGGACTGACCCCTGAGGGACCCCACAGGTAACTGTGTGTTGCCGGGACCTTGCACTTCCAAGTGAAATGTACTCTGTTCTGTTAGTGAGGTATGATTTAAACCAGTTAAGAGCAGTGCCAGTGAGTCCAATGGTGTGATGCAGCCGGTTTAGAAGTATGCCATGATCCACTGTATCGAATGCAGCAGACAGATCGAGGAGTATGAGGAGGGATGGTGAACCTGCATCAGCTGTCATCCGTATTATTATTGTGTTTGAGATGATCCTGGAGGTTGGAAACTACAACTTTTTCCAATACTTTGGAGAGAAATGGGAGATTGGAAATAGGCCTGTGATTTGCAAGCACATCTGGGTCAAGGGTGGGTTTTTTGAGAAGTGGTCTGATCATGGCAGATTTTAGGGCAGATGGCACAATACCAGATTGCAGGGAGTGGTTTATTATAGTGGTAATCAGAGGACTCAGGACAGAGGTGTTTACTTTCACTAGAACTGTAGGAAAAGGGTAGAGGGCAGATTTCTGGAAAACGATGTAGGGGCTCCAAAATTACAGGCTGTAAGTGGATAGTCAGGGTGGATAGTGGTGAAGATTCAGAAAAGGTAGAGTAAATTGAGTCTATTTTTGTTTTGAAAAAGTCCAGGAAATTATTACAGTGCTCTTCTGTAGTTTCAGTAAGTGAGGGGGTTTGAGGTTTGAGTAGATGATTTATGGTGGAAAACAGCTGTTTGGAGTTTCCGGGACTATTTCTGATGACATTTGAATAGAAATTTGACCGTGCCTCCATAAGTGACTTTGAGTAGTCCTTTTGATGTTCCTGAAAAGCGAGCTTGTGCACAGTGAGACCTGTGCTTTTGAATCTCCTCTCAAGGGCACGCCCAGCTGCCTTCATTTTTCGTAGATCACCGGTATACCAGGGTGCTGATCGGGTGAAAGTGACTGTTCTGGTTTTGACCGGGGCATGAGGATTCCAGAATGCTTCTGAGGGTGTTATTATAATAGTCCACTGAGTCCATGGGTGGTAGACAGTTTACAGAAAGGAGATGCTGGAGATCAGATACCATAGTTTCTTGGTTGATGTTTTTCAGATTTCTGAAGCAGATTTGGTGTTTGGGCTTGATGAAGCTGGACAGTGAAGACATCTTCATGGAGATGGCCTTATGATCAGAAACTCCCAGATCATACACCAGAAGATTGCTGAGATAAACAGAGTTTGTAATAACTAGGTCAAGAGTATGGCCCCTGGTATGAGTTGGGGAATCGACAAGTTGTGTCAGATTAAAACAGTCAAGTAATTGGAGAAATTCTGCTGCAAAACGACAGGTTAAAGAGTTGATATGAATATTCATATCTCCAAGTATAATGATATTAGCAGACATTGTACAGAATGTTGAAAGAAGATTGGACATCTCTGGGATGAATGATGGATTTGGTTTGGGTGGCCGATAAATGAGAAGTATCATAGTGGAAAGAGGGTGCTTACATTTAAGTGCAAGGCATTCAAACGGAGACAGCTCAGGCAGGGTTATAGGGGACAAGATCAGATCACTTCGGTGGATGACAGCCACACCACCACTACGCCCTGTACTGCGGGCTTTCTGTAAATAGCAGTAACCAGGGGGACAGGTCTCATTTAAAACAGAAAAAACATCTGGTATCTAAACACTTTTCTAGAATATGATCATGTATGAGACAAGATTTATTTGTGATGGATTGTGCATTAAAAAGTTCAATCTTGATATTCGTTGCAGCAGTGTGTCTCTGTATTGGCCGAAGTAGACTGAGATCCACTCCACGTTTTCTCCGGTTTCCATCCAAGTCAGTGCGTAGCGTTGTCATGGGAACTTCAGCGCTACTAGTCTTGGGAGTGACGGCGCTCTGATAACGTGTTCGAGATGCGACAGTGCGCATGCCAGGCCAGATGGATGAGATTTTATGATCAGACCGGGAGAAAACAAACTTTCGTCGGCAACTTCTGTGAACATTACAGGGTCGGCGAAGGAGTCCAAGCTGTTTAGTGACCGATCTACACGATGGAGTGGTATAGTTGTTGAATTTATTAAGTTGATTGGCTGAATAATTCAGCATTATGCCAGTCGTGGAGAGTGGTCTGCTAGCCGCAAGCCACGCTCGTGATGCACAGAGAAGAGCCAACAGACACAGCAAGCAAACAACTGTGACCATGGGTGAACACCTCGCGATCATCGGGAGCGATCTCAGGCGAAAGCCCCACGGCAACAGGCAGCGACGGACAGACACGGGAATCCACAGGCGATACCAAACTGGTAGGTGAGCAGCCGCTGGAGTCAGTGGAATCCGTACAGAATACATAAAAATCCACATATAACTTTCTGAACCTATTACTGGTCGATAAACGTTATGTTATAGGTTATACCATAACAACAACTGTTGGTTAGAGAAAACGGAGAAGCGGAGAAGCGGCGAACAAACCACGCCAGCGACCTCTCCCAATGTCCATGTTGTTCCAAAACTCAAACTCCTTCATTCATACATATGCTATAAAATGTAATAATTTTTTTTTTTTTTTATGATGAAAAGGAGTTTGTTTTATCAAAAGCAACACTAAGTAAAATCTCACATCAAAGCACGGGACACATCAAGGACACGTGTGTTTTATTAAAATTTTTAAGATGCGTCCCAACTTTTTAGTCAACACAATCAGACGTTCATTTAAATGTAATAAAATCAGGGAATATCAGGGACAGCTGTCAAATAAAGGACCCCCTTGCCACATTCACCTCTGCAGAGTGCATCAGTGTCAGGCAGGCTCTGGTTAATTTTATGATTTTAGAATATTTTCAATCCTAATGTTAATATTTCCTGTGTCACAACCATGATATGTTACACCATCTTCCAGTTTCTGAGGAAATAATTTTTTGAAATGTTTAGATCATTTTTTTCTCCTGAAGCAGGTTCTATTAGCATCCAGCCAAATCTGTGAACAGTGTCAGGTGTTACCACTGTAAGATTTTCTGTCTGACGGTTGGGACGGGCCAATGACAGAGTTCACAGTCAACATGAAGTCATCATATTTTTGTGGTATTCAAGTCATTTTTAATTATATTAAATATAAAATAGATTTGCCTTTTTCTAATAATGTATAAATACTAAATATACAGCATATATTTCTTTTGTGGATTGATAGTCATCACTTCTAGCAGAAATTGAGCAAACATACGATTCAGGGAACACATAACACTAGATAACACACATCTGTTCTATGCTCTGGAAGGAAACACGATGAAGATCAAGGTAAACTCAACTGTGCTTAATTTGTCTCTTTCGGGAAACATGCAAATATCTTCTGTTGCTTCCGAAGAGCAGTACTAAATGAAATTCCTCAGTTGTCTTCAGAGTGAAAAGATGGATCTCAAAACCGTTCAGTCACTGCTGGAAAGAGTTCAAATAAGCAAAAGTTGCTGGAAAACTTAAGAATCTGCAGTAGCTGGAGGATTTTTCTGAAGAAGAGATCAGTTTAACAAATGTAATTTTGGAGAACACACTTAAGTTGAAATTACAATCAATTATATTTGTTTTAGTATATTGATAAATATATCAAAATAAGTGTACTTATTTAAAACACAATAAAATCATAATTATATAAAATGTATGTTTAAGTAATACTTAATTAGACATTATCATAAAGTGCATTTTTTATAAAGTGCACTTAAGTATGTTAAGACCTATTGTCATTAAAGTATACTCTCTTTAAGTACACTTAAGTGGCCTTTAATTTAGATTATATTATCTGCAAGTGCACTTTTAAAAAAGTATACTTTTAAGATTTGAAGTACACAAAAGTACACTTTGAATGCAATTAAGCACACTTCTTTTTCACAAGGGAGTGGTGGTTTTGTAGACAAACAATAATGCCCTGAATTTTATGTGAGCAGCTACTGGTAGCCAGTCTAAACTGATGAACAGAGGTGTGACATGCATTATTTTCGGCTCATTAAAGATTAATCTTGCAGCGGCATTTTGGATTAATTGTAGAGGTTTGATAGAAGTGGCTGGAAGACCTTTCAAGAGAGCATTGCAATAGACCAGCCTGAACAGAACAAGAGCTTGAACAAGGAGCTGTGTTGCATGTTCTGAAAGAAAGGGCTGATCTTCTTAATATTGTATAAAGCAAATCTGCAGGACCGGACAGTTTTAACAATGTGGTCTGAGAAATTCAGCTTATCATCAATCACAACTCTGTCTGTTTTTGAAGGAGTTATGGTTGATGAGCCTAACTGGATAGTGAAATTTTGATAAAGTGATGGGCTCTGTTGAAATCACAAGCAGTTCTGTCTTAGCCAGGTTGAGTTGAAGGTGATGGTCCGTCATCCAACAGGAAATATCTGTTTAGTCTCAGCCTCAGACGTCACGCCCACAGACCGTTGGCTAAACGTCTGATGCATATGGGACACAAAAGTGGAAACACTTCAGGAGTGTCAAAGTTGTTGTCGGATTGGTTGAATTCTACAGGAGTTCCATGAGACATGTGTGTCACGTTCTTTAACGTTCTGTCCCGAAACAAAGAAACCGTTGTGCCAAAACCCCTCAAGAAAGAAGAAAGCCGTGGTGTTTATCAGGATCAACTAAACGCTGGATTTTCAAAAGTATGTGAAATATTTAAAGTTAGCAGCATAGATTCATCAAAATATGTCCAAGAGTTTTACACACCGGTCTGTTGTGGCGACATTTCCACTCCTCGAAACGTGATGCTGAACGAAACGAACTGTGATTGTTGTTTGACATGTCGGTCAAATGGCCTCATGGGCGGGCCTTGGCCAATAAATGCTGCCATGAATTCCAGACCTTCAGCCACAGCCTGAAGGTCTGGCTACGCGAGACTAATGTCTGTTAGACATGCTGAGATGCGAGCAGCTATCGTCGGGTCATCAGGATGGAATGAGAGGTAGAGTTGAGTGTCATCAGCATAGCAGTGATACGAAAACCCATGTTCCTGAATGACAGAACCTAATGATGCCATGTAGACAGAGAAGAGAAGTGGTCTAAGAACTGAGCCCTGAGGCACCTCAGTAGGTAGATGTTGTGACACCTCACCTCTCCAAGATACCTTGAAGGATGTATCTGAGAGGTAAGACTCAAACCGCTGGCGTGCAGTTCCTGAGATGCCATTTTCCAGTAGGGTTGACAGGAGAATCTGGTGGTTCACTGTATCAAAAGCAGTGGACCGATCCAGCAAGATAAGTATAGAAGATTTGGAATCTGCTCTTGCCAGTCTTAGGGCTTTAAGAACTGAGAGCAAAGCAGTCTTGGTCGAATGTCCACTTCTGAAGTAAGGTTGGTTGCTGTCCAGGAGGTTGTTCAGTGTGAGAAAGGCAGAGACTTGGTTGAACACAAATCGTCCAAGGGTTTTTGCAATGAAAGGTAGAAGGGAAACCTGTATGTAGTTCTCTAAAAGAGTTGAGTTAAGAGTGGGTTTCTTAAGAAGTGGGGTTATACAAGCCTGTTTAAATGTTGAGGAAAAAACAACAGTGTGAAGGGATGTGTTGATGTGAGTGAGTGCAGGTACAACTGCTGGAGAAATGGCTTGAAGTAGATGAGATGGAATAAGATCAAGCGGAAAAGCAATAGGATGATTGGAAATGATAAGTTAAGAGACTTCTGCCTCAGAGAGTGGAGAGAAGGGCGCGTCCGGAAAAAATGGCACATATGGTCACCCTAACATAGTTAACAGTCACTTGAGATCAAAAGAGGCAAGCAGGAAACGTTGAGAGCAGCACATCTAATTCTTCCACAAAGTTGCCTACATGTCCTGGGGGTCAATAAAAAACTATAAAATTGATTTTAAGAGGGTGGGTAATAATGGCTTAATGTGATTCAAAGTAGCTGTTGATACTCAGAGATGGTAAAGGATTAAAGATAAGCAGACCAGTACCTCCACTTCCTCCAGTCAAAGGGGAGGAGTGAGAAAATGAGAAATTATTAGATAGTGCTGCAGGTGCTAGTCTTGAATGTAACAGAAGTAATAAAATCTGCTTTGTTTACAGCAAACTGGCAATTCCAGAGACCAATAGAAAAAGAAAGTGTATTAGTAGACATAGGAAAAGTGCACAGGTTGTTAGGATTGCGCTGCCTACAGTGTGTGATGCATGGCTTGTGAGTGGTAGTGATAGTAGGGATCTGGAAATACATAGTAAGAATTGGCTATAAAAACTGAAAACAGAAGGGAAACAAGTGTCATTATACATGTGTAACCGAATGAATGAGATGAGTGGTGGTGATTGACATTAGTGAGCACCTATCAGCGAGGAATTCCTCCTATTTAAGAGCTGGTTGGCTATAGCCTGGGATGTGTCATGTCTGGCTCCTCCCTTTTGGTTGTTTGACGGTATCCCCTCCGTTTCCTTCGGCTTGTTTGGGTGGATTTGAGGACTGCTCACCTCTCAGGTATGTGCGAGCTGTTCTGTGGAAAGCGGATTGTTTGGCTTTAGTCAGGGTTTAGGATTGGCTGATGTTTTGCGTTATGTGCAGTATCCCTGTATTCCAGCTAAATGGCGGCTTCTATGAGTTTAGAATATCTGTGCCTGTGAAGGGATAAGCACCTTGTGTGAGCACATTGTCCCTTTCCGTTAAGTGTCATCGTGCTGGGTCCCACGGGTGAAGGATTTCTTGTGGTGGTGGTGGTGCTGCTCCTCCAAACGTTTGCTGTGTGACACTTTTGAAGCATTTTGGTGGTGTGATCTGAGTGCACGTGGTGTATGCGTGTGTGAGGGTGCTTTTGGCTAACTTGCTTAGTGATCACTCCTCCTGTGGTGTACCTCAGCCCTGTAAGTCTGTGGTTTTTGTGTCTTTGTAAGCTGCGTAAATATTAGTTAGAGTTGTTTTGTTTTTTTTCTTTTCTGTTTATTTGAAACTTTGTTAGCCATACAGTACGTCTTTTCCGAGCCCTCAGATGCTGCCTTGTACAATGGCTGCATTTTAATGTGATGTCTTCTTGCTTTAAATTTAAATTTTGTATTAATAAAATTTTTTTACTTTTGATACCCGCATTTCTGCCTACTATTTTTAGAGAGTCGAACCTGGGTGACCTAATCACAATCCTGTAGGTGTCATTTATATTTTGGTGAAATTCCCATGGGTGGCGTAGTCGAAATTCTTTGTATCTGAAACCTGTTCCACTTCCCACCACACATGCCAGGCCAGTAGTTGGTGATGTTTGAACATGTAATATGCATGCATATGATGTCATCGTTTTCACAATTATTTATTTGTAGTTCACACAAAAACAATAACAGTATTGTTTCAAAAACATTTTTTTCACTGTTGTTTGCACTGTTCTGTAAATGTGCGGCCAAAAAAAAAAAAAACTCCCTAAATGTGTGAGAATTCACACCCATCAGTCCAAACTGGGATCAGAGATCATCCGTTGTGTGTGGGTTAAGATGCCAGTTCCTCTTCTTTCTTCAAGCGAGTTTCATTAATAACCTCTGCGGTCAAACAAACTGAGTTCTCACAGCCAGCAATAACATGTTTCCAAACCTCAACAGTGAGATCACTGCTCTGAAAATATTATAAAGTCACATGACGTGTGGCCAAGTATAGTAACCCATACTCGGAATTTATGCTCTGCATTTCTCACACACACACACACACACAGAGACAGACAGAGCAGTGAGCAGCCATTTTTGTAGCCATTACTTTGAGCACACTGGTTTTAGACATGGAGAAGTGTACTTTCATTGGCATATTTTAAAGAATGTTTATCTCTGTGTGAAGTTCATGAAAATCATTACGTGACAGATGCAGATGATGAAAATGTGTTATATCTGTTATTTTCATTGATATATACACACAGTTGGGGGCTGCTTATAGTAAAATACTCCAACTGTCTGTAAAATCGCCCCTCATACGCTCACTCATATTTCCTCTACATTAGTCCACTAATACAGTCCAGTTCTGGAGTGACTGAATTCAGACACTGAGCTGGAAATGCTGCTGCTTTTACATCATTTGTTTTTCTTTTGTTTGATAATCATTTGACAAAAACTGGCAGATCCAGTAGTAATGAAAAGATTTATCATGACCAAGCTTGTATAATGATGGAAAAAATATTTCACCATATATATACATGTTTGAAAGGCTATTTTATTATTGACAAATAAAACATAATATTACAAACAGCTGCTCAAAAGATTCAAACACCAAATTATCATTGCTGTCACATCGTGATAAATGCATACATCATCAGGTAGCTTTGCCTATTCTCATAATTAGTGCAAGCTGACAGTTAATTAGCCGCTCGAGCAAAAGAGGCAAGTTGTTCAAAAAGCATAATCTGGATCAGAATGATCTGGTTTTGATATCCAGGATCAGGTAATCATCTCACTTTCTGCTGGTTTTTCAAAGCAAAATTGGATTGGATGACAATGATCCAGATACAGACTTTTTCAAAACCAAAATCTGGATCACTAGTGCTCTACGGAGCCCCTAAAGTAGTAGTTTCTCATTCTCTCAGAAAAGTTTTGCATTGCATTCACACAAGAAACTTTGTGTTTGCTCACAAATAACTATTTTTGACTGGTTCATATATGATGATTTTGCCAATGTAGTTTACAAACAGTGATAAATATTACATTTAATTTAAAGTATTTCTTTAATGTTTGATAATGGCAGCTGTTTGGGGATTATGTGTGATATATATATACGTACAGTATGTGTGTGTGTGTGTGTGTGTGTGTGTGTGTGTGTGTTGCATGTAACAAATGTCATATTTTTGTACGAGTTTTAAAGTTTTACTTCAATTTTATTTGTGAAATCCACCCTTTGCTGACATCAGTATAATCCTGATTTTTTTGTATCAAATGTATCCCAATCTTACTAAAAAGTTCTGAACAACACAAACTGATGATTTGATCCTGATCAAAACCAGACTGGATTAGAGATCGACTGATTTCTATTGGCGATGTTTAGAATTCAGGGTCAGCCGATATCTTGAAGTTTTCCCCTTCATTTGCATGCTAAAATGTCACACTGATAATAAGTGGATGCACAACATTTCTAAACTTATCATCATTTATTGAGCACTGACTTGAATCATCTCTCGAATCTTAATTTTGTGCACTGCACGGTATTAAAAATAAAAAAAATTATCCAAAGTTAACCAAACAAATCAATAACCTGACCAAGTATTAAATATATAAAACAGGTAATATATATATATGTCAATCATTTACATAAAAGTTTTAGAGCATTTATCAAGCAGAATTTTTCAAGTTTGTTGGAACATAAATGTAAACTTAATTATACATTTAAATAAAATAAATACAATTTTATAAATAAAAATCAATTAAACTGAAAAATATAAAAAATTAAATATATAAAAAAATAAATAATAGTAGTGCTGCAAACACACTAGCAACCAGCAACATTTGTGTTTGGTATAAATGACACAGAACATCTAAAGTGCATTCTAACTTCAAACTTTCATCGCAGTCTGTTCATTATTAAAATAAAGTACAGTCAACCAAACATATAAAAGGTTACACTGGTCAGTTTAAATTGACCGTAGTATACCGGTCCACTCTGCTGTTATGCCAAGGACGTTTTTGGTCATGTGAAGAATATGATCTTTTCCGTCTAGTTTACATAAAAAATAAATAAAAAAAATACATTAAAATACATTATATATATATATATATATATATTATATTATATTATATTATATTATATTATATTATATTATATTATATTATAGGCAAACAAATAGGCCTACCTGAACGCAAAAAAATCAAAATCGAACATTTTGCAGAACAGGATTAAATAAAGTACTGGTCATAATACTCACATAAAATGTTTGATGTGAATAAAGCGGTTCACTGACTGCGCAGCACAGCCACAAGCGCCACTGTTACGTTTGGGATAATTTAATTTTTAATACTATAGTGTCATTTGAAAACATTGCAATTGCGTTTTAAAATACAACAACGAGCACCACGAAACCATTTAAAGAGGCGCATTCAGCGGTCTCCTTGACGGGAAACAGTCAACAAAGTAAAATGATCTCAAACGTATGGCGCGCTCTCTTCATTATATCAAATGATCATAATCACATATTCATTTTACAGTCCTGCTACTAGCATTTTATTCAGACTAAAACCCCTTTAATTCGGGGAGAAAGCTTTTTTTTCCGAGTGGCTTTTGCACATAATAATAATACCGCTGCAGACGCATTTTGCAGCATTAAGGTTATTAATTGATCGTTAATTTAAATGACGATCGATCATGGAAATTATCAAATATTGACATCCCTAAATGCAAATGAGTTGGATGGAAACCTGGCTATTGTCTGCATCAAACCATGCTTCCGAACAAATGTCATTCACCATTCTGGACTGCTCCAGGACAGCTGTCTCTCCGAGCACGGTGCTGTCTGTGAGCGGGGCGGAGTAACGGAGCCCTCAATCATGCTGCAGTGTTTGTGAGAGCTGCCACCTTCTCCACCCCATTTACAGAGTGAAATTCTCTGACTAATGACTTTGGGGTCATTCACATGCGGCAGCAGCACTTTCCACCGCACCAATAACACGGGGCTGCCCGCTGACGTGCCTGAGTTTAAATCGGCTCTACTAAACACAGATATCGGCCGATGGCGATATATTAAAAAATGACAAATATCGGCCCGATATATCGGTCGACCTCTAGTAGGAAGTGGATATGATTCTCTCCTCAAACAACTGGTGTGTAGAATTGACAATTTTAGAGCAAAAGCTATTAGTACCACTTTGTGGTACTCTAGAAGTATCAACAAAGACTTATTTTGACTTGTCTCTCATCCATCTGGTTAGAGACAAATTAATATTATAAAGCTCGTTTTGATGAGAATTTGGTTGTAGCTCGTTGTCTAGGTTACTGTGATTTTAAATAGGTGTCGTTTGTGTTTTAACAATGTTTAGCTCAAGAATAGGGAAGTTCGAATAGCCTATGTGAATATTACCAACTTTACTCAACTCCTTGAGTTAAGCACTGACCGCATTTCTTTATATTTGAGTCCAAGTTCAAACACTATGAAACGCTCCATTAACATACAGAGCTCTGAAACACTGCCAGCGGGACATTAAACAGGAAGTGTCTGTCCGAGCTCAAAACTGGTTTTGCGTGGGAATGCAAATATCTTTGTGAGGGAACGCAAAAGTTTTGCGTGGGAACGCAAAAGATTTGGGAAAAAAAAATTCTCCCATGCTAAAAAATTTTCCACCACCACGTCCCTTTAGGGGCTCCGTAGTAAATAGCATCTACAGCTGGTTATTTCGGATTTTGATATTGAAATCATGACAATTAGCTTACCTTAACAATAAATGGTTTTCCAGAAGTGGTGTAACAAGTGAGTTGGACAGGAGTGTGTGTTTGGATGAGGATACCAATAAGTGAAACGCACACTCGAAATGTGACCTCTTTAACCCATCCCAGTGAGTGGTGAACACACACCCGCGGATCAGTGTGGGGAGCATTTAGGGTAAGGTGCCTTGCTCAAAGGCACCACAGTCTCAACACGCAGGCAGTGAGACTCGGAACCGGCAACTCTTGGGTTACAAGCCAGACTCGCTAACCACTAAGCTACAACTGCCCCCACAGTAATAAAATGCTCCAACAGCCACAAGAGAAAACTGATGCCTTTCACCACTAACCACAGCGGCAAAAAACAAAAAAAAAAATTATTTTATAAACAACACAGTCCAGCACCAGATTGCCTCAAACGAACTATATGTATGACATGCATAACAACAATAGTAGGCTAAACACTGACTATAAATCAAGGAAACAACATAGTACATTGTGTCGGATCACCAATGAAGTTTAGAAAAGATGCGCAATTTAACCTAATGTCTTCAGTGGCACAGGCACTAGTGTGGAAGCCTCGTTTATTTGATGCTTGTTTCAAAGTCCTTGGTCCGAATCTGTATTTTATACCTTTTGGTATTACAAATCACATCGAAAAGGCATTTATTTTCAACAAAAATTAAGTAAAAATAAAGTGTCTAACGAGTGTTTAATAAAACACTTTATACTTTTATTGCATCCTGTTAATGTACACAATTACTGAGATGCAAACAGAATCTGCCAAAATATAGAATATAGCATCTAATTACTATTTACACTTATTGCAAACTATCGCGACATTTACATGATGTAAATAGAATATATAGCTATTGTTTTTAGTGTAAATCACAACTGTTGCTTTTTGCACTTAGTGCATAGTCACTGCCTAATTCAACTGGGAAAATGTAGGATATATTTGGTGTTAATGTATGCATTTTTAGTGGAATTTCACCGTTCTGATGAAAATGTGAAATGACTGTGAAATTCTACTGGTTTTCTCTGTAAAACTAATTTTTTTCAACTCTGACCAAAAAAAATATACAGGAATGTTTTTTTTTTTTTAAGGACATGTCAGGATAACAATAGACAACAATTATTATTTAAAGGAAAATGTCAATTTTTTGCAGTAACAAATTTAAATAGTTAAAAAACAGGGCAAATGTACATTAGATGTCGAAGTTAGCATTTTTATGGAATTTCACAGTTCTGATCAAAATGTCATAATACTGTTAAATTCTACTGTTTTTTTTCTGTAAAAAATACATTTATTTTTTTGCAGTGCAGGTACTGTAGTTGATCCTTCCTTTGCTGCTATTACAGCTTCCATTCTTCTAAGGTTTTACAATAAATGTTACAGAATCAGGGAGGTTCAGGTCTGGGTTTGGTACAGGAATATCACACTCTTCAAGACTAGATTCAAAAAGATCTTCCTCAAATGTTTGTTGAAAATTATTGTATGACATAAAGATTTGCTGTCACTGGGATTGCCTAACTCATTAATCATAAGGAGGTGTCCACAAACTTTTACACAATGACTGAATCATAGGCCCAGTTGAGACAAATGTCAGCCTAATGTTTTGATAATTTACTTTTGCACATTTCAGTAAATAAGATCTATGTAATGAATAATGATAATAATAAGGTTATTGTCTGTCTGTATTTTTTTGGATAGTGAGCAGAGTTTCAAGGAACCAAAAAAATAATAATAAAAAGAATCAGACTAAAGAGAAAATTCTACAAATTTGGAAGAGGAGCAAACAGAACTTAAAAATTGTCAAAATTATATTATTGAACATGAACAAAAACAACATACAAGCAAACAATCGTCTGTGAGAAATTTATTTAACATTCAAACAAAGAATGCTGTGAAACTTCACTCCTGCTTTGTATTCACCCAATACACTACACTAATACACTAATACAATGTGTGTGTGTGTGTGTGTGTTAAAGATTTTGTACAATAAAACTTATTAAAAATGCCTAAAATAATGCCAATTATTCCATCAAAGCCATGATGTTGAGAAAAAAGAGTTAATGTTGTCAACAAGATATTTCATAGGAAAGTATCACTGTACTTGACATGAAGAGTAAGTCATAAAAAAGATGGCATTATAATGCTTTCCCATGAGCTCTCTTTCAATTATAGACAGATAGCAAGATGTGACATGCTCTTGTTGAACATAAAATAATAATTTGCCTTTGGGTCAGGAACCTTGCTTCTATCCTTTTATTTCATTCTTGTGTTTTCCAGTCTTTATTTTTTGTTTATCTTGATATTGCTGAACTTCACCTATTGTATTGCTTTACCCTTATTTTTCATGTTAGAACAGCTGCAGCCATATGTAATGTGTCTAGCTTCCTATGTCATTCGCTTCCAGTTATTTTAGCTGTGTAAAACTGCTTGTTTTGCTGCTTGAAATTTTTTATTGCTGGTTTGTACCAAATACAGTTTTACAGTACAGTTTACTACACTTTTATGTTCTTCCTGTAATTTCCCTATAGAAAAACAAGGAGGATACTGATGTGCAAAGAGAAGGGAAACCAATATTGGACAAATTTCTCAATATATTCCCATCATCACGACCCAACAAAGGCTGAACCTTAAGCATTCTTCTTATGCAAACTGAAGTCTAATGGTCAGGTCCAAAGATGTACTGTTAATAAATATTTTTTGTCCTGTTTCTTACTCATCTTTGACATATGTTTCCTGTTCAGGCTTGTTTTTGGTTAATAATGCATTTATTGAAGTAATTCAAGTACTGATCTTGATCAAAACATAAACTAATGTGTAAATATGTATAATGGAGTGCTGTGACATCAGTCCTGCCCCAACACACCTTTCTTGAAGTTTCCAGTAAACCTGAAGATCTTGATTAGCTGGTATTTAGTCACAGTTGGAGCTCAAATCTTTTTTTTTTTTAAAACCCAATTCTTCACACTTCAAAGCCGATTTAATGTGACAAATTCTGTTATTTTTCTAATGTCTTTTCATTATCTATAATTTACTTATTAATATTCTTTTTTATGAAATATCTACTTGTTTAATCACTTCCTGTTAATCTGTCATTATCTCATGAAGACCCACCCCTTTTGGTAGGATATAAAATGAGCACTGAAACACATCATTTTATTTGCCTCCTGAACAAAGATGGATCTGCAGATCTCTGTTTTCCTTCTTTTTAATATTTTCACTGCAGGTACAAAGACAAACAGTGTTTGTTTATAATGCTATTAGGTACAAGTACAAGATCTCACCTTTCTCTCACTGTCTCTCTGTTTTATTACTGAAGGACACTGTCTCAGCTGTTATGAATGTAACAATATGATGGGTTCTTGTGCGTATCAAAAGGAAATAACATGTGGCAGTGGAACTCAGTGCATGAGTTCAACAAAGGTGATACAATTTTGTAAGTCCAGTTTGATGGATTCAAATTATTATTATTATTATTATTATTATTTTAACTATTTATATTTCACTGATGGAGATGTAACTACAGTTCAAATGTACAGTATATTAGTATATTTACAAATATTTATATAGAATATGCAGATGTAGGCATTTGAACTTGTCATGCCAGTATCACATCTTTTTTTTTTTTTTTTTTTTGTAGGTGACAGAATTACTACAGTTAAAATTAAAGGTTGTGCTTTAACAAATAACTGTACAACTTGGTCCTTGAACTTCGGCAGTGCAAAGGGATCTTCTTTATGCTGTGACACTGACCTTTGTAATGGCCAGAATCCTCCAGGTAATGACAGGGGGGACGGGGGTTGATTGAATGGAGCAGCCAGTGGGTTTTTGTTTCATAAGATATATTTTGTACAGATTTATTTTATTATTTCCTTGTAGATTCCAGCTTCAATGGACAGAAATGTTACTATTGTGATGAACAGAGCTGCTCAAACATACTGAGCTGTTCAGGGAGTGAAGACCGCTGCTTTGAAGCAACTGGTGAGAATTTGCTGAATAAAAAAATAAAGTCATTATTTTATTTTATTTTTTTTATCTCTTACATTTAAGCATTTGAAACAGGTCCCATATAGCAGAAAATGTTAAACTAACCTTTGTTTTCATTCTTTTCATTAGGGAGTTTCGGAGGCCATTCAATGTTTGTAAAAGGCTGTGTTTCTAAAGCCATTTGTAATGCCACAACATCTGACCCTATTGTTCGGGATATGTCATGTTGTGAGGGGCACCTATGTAACCACCCTGATAGTGTCGCTCGGAAGACCACACAGAGCTTCCTGTTGCTCTGCTGTTCTCTGCTCTCCTTCGTCCTGCTGCACTGAATCAAGCAGCTCTTCACATTCTACAGGTGCAGAGACACCTTTGATGTACAAAAATATAGCTCATATTTTCTTTGATGTTCTAATGCGATGAACTTACATGTAAGTATAAAGAAAATCATAATTTTCAAAAATGTTTTTATGTAGTGTGTTAATATTTAAAGGTTTGTGCTGTAAAATGAAAGTGAAATATGTTCCCTATCGAATGGTCAATACCGTTATATCTATGGGAAACTCCTGTTTACTCTGATAATGAAGCCTGATTTATTAATATTTGTATAGCTTCACAAACCCTTTAGCCTTCCAGAATGGGAGGAGCCACCTGCTATAGAGACAGAGCACATTTAGGCCACGCCCACCCCAGAGACAAAACAATCCAACCCTCTTCATTTACTTTGTATTGTGGGAAGCTGCCTCCTTTTCGTTTCTGACTTATAGCAGCTTTTATAAATTGTTCAGTTTTTTATTATTTTTTGTTATGTGACAAGGTGTACAGCAAACAAGCTAAAAAAAACACAGAACTATGTTTTTATAAGCTGTCGATCCAGAAAATGAGTGTTGACGGATTCAAAATTAATGCAATTAGAACTTGATAGTAATGTCCCAAAAATTCCTCCACGTACTTCTCCAGAGGCAGGCCATTTTGCTGTATGGTTAGTAGGTAATCCTCTGCCAAATCCATATGTCCTCCATATAGGGGTCCTGTATTCTGTAATTGAGTGTGGCTGTTGTTAATGATTTGGTTATGTTATTTCCTTTTATATACGGTTTACTTTACATTTACATATTCCTTAAATGATTAATTATGTTGTCTATTTTGAATGTGTAACATGCTTAATTGTTGGATTTTGGGGTTTTTATTAGTTTATACATCTTGTGGTAGCAAAGTCTTTTATTTTGTCATTCATCCACACAAGCGGATATATTGTGGTGTGCTCAAAGAATTATAGTAAGGAGTGCAGCTAAGATGCACATGGTCGATTCATAGTCAAGTATTGTGACCCATAGTCAGAATTTGTGCTCTGCATTTAACCCATCCAAAGTGCACACACACAGCAGTGAACACACACACACACACCGTGAACACACACCCAGAGCAGTGGGCAGCCACTCATTGCTGTGGCATCCAGGGAGCTGTTGGGGGTTCGGTACCTTGCTCAAGCACACTTCAGTCGTGGACATTGCTGCATGTGTACATTGCAATGGACATTGCTGCGTGTGTAGTTTGCCTATTAATGGATTAAAGTGTATTTTAATATTAGTTTCACATTTAAGAGTTAATGTTTCAGCACATGTGGTTAAAGTGAATTTGCTGAATGTACGTTAATTAATTTACTTGAATGTTAAATGTGAATAGTGTTTTTAATTTTGGTGAATTGCAAATGTAAGAGAAAATGTTGAATCAGATGCAGGTGCAAATGAGGTAGATAGGCAAACTGATAGCCATCATGCAGAAACTCAAAGTGAGAGTACACACTATTTAACCCTAAATCAGGCAACGTGACCCACGAGTCACATAGTTTTTATTGTCTTTTTTGGGGCATAAGAACAATTTTTTTTATTAAATCCTTTTATCATTTATCAATGCCTGGTCTGTCGCAAGTATGCTGGTCACATGATTTGCTTCAAGTTTTCAGTGATCTATTAGTCAGCCTGATCTAAATCCAACTTGGCTGCCAGTGGTGGAGAACATTCAGATTTTGAGGTAGGTAATTATATATTAAACTTACTTTTCTTTTGGAAAAAAAAATTATATTACTGCTAACATTAATTCTGAACATTTTCTTAGGGTGCTGAAGAAAAAAAAAAAGAGTCATATGTTGTTTATGTTGTTATTTAGCACGTTTTGAAATGTATGTGACTCCTGAGTCACGTTGCCTGTTTAGGGGTATAAAAAAGGGATTAACCCTAATTTTAAACATCTTTGTATTCTGAGGTAATTTTTTTTACAAATTATAACATTACACTAAATTTAAATGGTTGTAATTTAAGAATGTTTTGGAATATAGACATAAGTTTGGTCTTGATTTTTAAAAAAAGAAAAAAGTAATTGATGATTACATTTACTGTAAATCAAATGTACTCTAAATATTTTATATAAAATATATATTTTACAAAATAATTTTTACTCTAAAATTACTATCAAATCAAAGTCATATGTCTAACCAATTTGTGTTCTAAATTTTAATTTGATATTACAAAATGTAACTTCCCATGAGATTTTTAGGCGTTGTACCAAAAATAGCCACTGGGTGTTTTTTTATGCATTCTCCTGTATCAAATTTATTTCAGTCTCAATATCAAAAAACAGTTGGCAGATGGGACCGTGAGACTCAGAACTTTCCAATGATATGTGTTTTGTCAAGATTAGAAAAGTTTTTTTCATAAAGTAGTTCAAATAAATTGTGTAATACAAAACCTGACACCACCCACTAGGTGTAAACTGTCACCGTCCCACCTGTGGGACGCTTGGCGCTCTTTTTTGTTGTTGTCCTTTTTCTCTATAAAATCTTTTAGTAATCATCA
Organism: Cyprinus carpio; assembly: GCF_018340385.1. Lineage (NCBI taxonomy): Eukaryota > Metazoa > Chordata > Actinopteri > Cypriniformes > Cyprinidae > Cyprinus > Cyprinus carpio. Next base: position 612,476 of record NC_056599.1, read on the forward strand.
TAAATTATATATCATTTGAAAGCTTAGAAGCCCAAGATTCATCCTGTGAAATCCATTTTGAAATCGGACATTGCGTTACCATGGAAATGGTACTTTAAAATCTTATGGTGGTCTCCTCCCCCTTAGTGGGCAGTGTCAAGTGTCATATTACAAAAAGCATTACGGTCTTTTAGAATCAAAACTTTTTATAATCTTGGCAACAAACATATCATTGGAAAGGTCTGAGTCTCAGGATTCCATATTTGGTGTTTATTTTGAGTATTGAAGTAAAATTGACAGAGAAATCTAGGGAATAATTCGTTAAACAAAATTCAAAGGAGTTTTGATGGCTCCCAGTGGCTGTTTGTGGTATCACGCCCTAAATAAAATCTCACAGAAACCTCAATTTTTTTCATATCAACTTCAAATTTGGTACATAACTTATTTAGACACAAGGCTTTAATTTTATACCAATTTTAGAGTAAAACCTGTTATGTAAAATATTTATAATAAATAAAATATAATAAAATTAACATAGCGCATTTTATTTACAGTACATTTAAACTTCTATAACTTTTTGATACTTTGATTTTTTGAAAAAATGTTGCCAAAATCTGCTAATTTTCTTCTCTAAAAAGAGACCAACCTTAGGTCTATATTCCAAAGTGTTCATAAAATACAACAATTTAAGTTTGGATGCCTATTTTAAAAAATGGGGGTGACAGTTAAGGGGTTAAAGTATCATTTTTATGGTAAAGCAAGGTCCGATTTCAAAATAGTTTTCACAGGCTGAATCTTGAGTTCGTAAGCTTTTGAATGATATACAATTTGTCAACATTACATCAGGTAAAGTATAGGATATAATTGTTTTAAGCATGCAGTGGCAAGAAGGCCAGTAACAGTTAACAGATTAATGACTTGGTCCTTTTTTATACCCTAATCAGGCAACGTGAACTGGGAGTCACAACTCATAAAATCCAAAATATATCAAATATTTCAAAAATTCTTTTGGATATGTTTTACTTAAGTTCAGATGATATAAAAAATGACATGAAAATATTTTTTGCTTATCATTTTCTACTCTTGCCTGTTTAAGGGTTAAAACACAAGCATGTTCCTTCTGAAAAAAAATGTTAGCCTATCAGCAAGAAGAGTCACAAAAGAAGGAGAAAAAGATTGTGTCTCTTTATAATCAATGGAAAATAGAAGCCCGTAGCGCACGTGAGCATCTTACATTAGAAACTCAATTTACTATTTTGGGCAAGACTTTGGAAACAGCTAAACATGATGAATATGATGAATTTAGGCAGCATGTATCACCTACTATTGAAATGAGAAAAATGGATGCATGTGAAGCAGTTACAGCGGATATAATTAAAAAATTTAATGAAAGAATAACGGGTGTAGATGAAGACTTTGATGGTGAAAGAGAGAAAAGATGTCTTCTTACCTTATTAGACCATCAGTATGCCCATACAATCTTTGGTTCAATGGTTTCACAATTTAGTCAGAAAACTAGTAACTCCAGCCACTGCTCTGTCATATCAAGTTTGGAACTAAGGAGGAGGTTCTGGAGGAGGATGAATATCAGGGAGGTGGATGACAGGTGAAGATCAGGGAGGAGACGATGGAGGAAACAGGAGGGGCATGGAGCAGAAGGAGTCCAGCTGGACCCAGGCCACAGCCATGATGTTGACCCACGGTGGAGCCAAGGAGGAGGTGCCCGAGGCTGGATCGGAGAGCCAACTAGCCAGGGTGGAGCCGAGGGCTCTTGCGACCGAGGTGTAGGCGGAGATCTGGAGATTGCCAGCAGAGCTGGAGCGACTGTGGAGCTGGTGGGAGGAAGGAGCCCAATGGAGCCTGTGGGACAGAGCCACGAGGCGCAGCCAGAGGAGAGGAGTCCAGAGGCGATGGCGGGTCGACGCCTGACCAAGGCGGAGCCGGAGGGATGAGAGATCCAGGTGGAGTTGATGGATCAATGGGTGACAGTGGAGGTGAGGGAGCTAGGAGCCGAGGTGGAGCTGCGGGATCTACGGGCTGAGGCAGAGACACTGGAGGATGGCAGTCCCGCAGGGCTCACAACACAGTGATGGTGAGCTGAGGGCAGGCAGAGGGGTGCCCGACAACAGTGGTGGAGGAGGCAGGAGTGGGTGGCAGGGCGTGCATTTTCGAGGAGCAGGCACTGGAGGGAACTTTCGAGGAGCGGGCACTGGAGGAAGCCCCCTTAGTGCTGGACTAGAGAACCAAGGAAGAAGGAGGGCTGGACGGGCCCAGCTGAGACAACGGAGAGAGGAGAGGGGGAAGTTCGATCTCTAGTTCAGACTCCCAGTCTATTAGATCCCCTTCCCGGTTTTGGCACTAACACCGCTCCTTATGGTGGGCTCTGTAGCTACCTCTCACACCTGGTCTGACAGGTTGGACTCAACTTCCGGCGCGATCCTCTGCTCAGTCACTTGGCTTTGCTCTGGCACACAATTTGCGGCAGGAAATGGCTCTACATCATCAGTGGGCTTGGGCTTATGCTCGAAATCATGGGGAGATGATGGGCTGGGCTCTGGGTCAAAAGTGGCACTGGCGATAAGCTCCTGGGAGCCGGTGGGGAATGGAGATCCATTTCTCGCCACTGTCCACTCCACAAAGATGCCGAAATTCGCTCGGGGTCCGTCCTCTGACAATGGCGCTCTGTACCTGATGTTCACATTGGTGTCGTAGAACGCACAGAGTGCGTCATCCAGGCTAGTTGGTGAGGCTTGCCAGTACCCAGAACAATCTGATGTGGGCGCTGAGTGATTTTTCCCCATGCTCCAGCAGGAGGAGGAGGTATTCCAGTTGAAGGAGGGGATCCATGGGACACAACAGAAAGAAAAACACTGGGAGAAAAAAGAATTAAAGCGGAGGGTACAACCGGAGGTAACTGTTTAGGTTGGGTCTTCTGTCACGATCGCTGCCAGAAGGCACACGGAGCCAAGGATAACACGAAATAGTATTTAATGAATCCAACAAACAGGGTATATATCCAGACAGGGAACACGGAATGAAACAAACTGAGCTGGTAGACCCAACAGAGGAAGACTGAACAGACTGGGGCTTTTAAACACAGGATGACGAGTAACTAAGGAGACACATCTGGAATCAAATTAACACAATTAACAGGAGACAGAAACTGGAATTTGGGGCAACAACATCACCAAATATGTATCAATGAAAATCACCAACATGCTTAAAAACTCAATAATGTAAATAAATGTTACTGCACTTATTTTCAAATAATCTATTTTAATTTTTTTGCATTAATTTAATGGATCCTTGAATTAATTTCTTTAAAAAAGTAATGACCTAATACATTTTAATGGCACTGTAAATATAATACCAGTCCTCATTATAAACACAAAATAATAATTAACTTCATTAGCAGAAGTAGCAGCTAAGCAAGCTGCATATAATGTTCTACTAGAAGAACCAAAGCAAAGAGAAAAAATAAACCAGCAAGAAGGAAAAATGTAAAAGAGCTCTTGATGTTGAGATAAAGGAACTAGAGTGAATTCAAGCATAAAGAGATCAGAAACCAGCTCAAGTTAAACTTGAAATCTACAATCAAGAAACTGAGAAAGAAAAGATTAATTTGTCCAAAAAATGTAGCAGTTCAAACAGATCAGATTCAGATTCGTCTTTTGCAAGTATGAAAAAGCAAGAAATGTTTCAAATGGTTTGTCACAAAACCAAAAAGGCAACAGTTGAAGCATCAGCAACTGATATACCTCTACCTGTTTAAGCATTTCAAATGGCATGTCTATGAGCAAGCTGCCGGTGCCAAAACCTCCTGTTTTTACTGATGACCCCATTCATTTTATTGAGTTTAAACAATCATTTGTGCCATTTATTGACAAGAAAATCATCTCTTCTACTGATGAGATGTTTTATCTCAAGAAATATGTGAGTGGTCCTGCTAGAAAAGCTTTAGAACAAACTTTCTTAGAACAGATGATGAGGTCTATCAAGATGCATGGTGCAAACTGAACAATCGTTATGGCCAACTCTTCGTGATACAAAAGGCATTTAGAGAAAAGCTGGAAAGCTGGCCCAAAATTCACCCAAAGGATGCCATTGGTCTTCAGGCTTTCTCTGACTTTTTAAGTGCATGCCAGGGTGCCATGCCACATGTCAAAGGTCTCCAAATTTTAAATGATTACCAAGAAAATCATAAACTTTTGTTGAAAATTACCTGATTGGGCAATCAGCAGATGGAACCGTCAAGTCACACAATCTCTTTCTGAAAATCACGAGTATCTCACATTTTTAAAGAATTTGCTGTATGTGTGTCCACTGAATCAAAGATTACTTGTAATCCTGTTACCTCCTTTCACATTCTTTGTGCTGCAGAACCTGTCACTGAGAAGGCAAAATACTATGTGTGCTTTGTCAGGAAGATAACCACCAACCTGACAGCTGTTTTTTGTTTTCTCAGCAAAGCATTGGAGGAGTGACGGAAATGTATCCAGGGAAAGAGGCTTTGCTATGGATGTTTAAAGCCTGGCCATAGCACAAAGGAATGTCACTGTCGTCTCACTTGCAATGTTTGTAAGAGAAGACTAGGTTGCATGATGATAACTTTGTGAAAATGATTAAAGGGGTCATATGATGCAATTCAAATTTTTCTTTTTTCTTTGGAGTGTTACAAGCTCTAGGTGCATAAAGAAGATCTGTAAAGTTGAAAAGAATAAAGTCTCAAATCTAAAGAGATATTCTTTATAAAAGTTAAGAGTCAACCACACCCTCTTAACACATGCCCCCACCTCTACTTCACAATGTGGGAAGATTTGCATAATGCCACCCAAATGTTCACACAAAGAAAGAAGGCATAACTTTGTTTCTTGCTGTAGTATTGTTGCTGCCGCCGGTGCCACTGCCATGTTGTGGAGACGCTGTGTGTTTTCTGTTTGGCCTTCCAAAAGAGGACACAACTACAACCCCAAATCAGAAAAAGTTGGGACAGTATAGAAAGCGCAAAAAAAAAGAAGTGATTTCTAAATTTACTTTGACTTGTATTTCATTGCAGACAATATGAACAAAAAATATTTCATGTTTTGTCTGGTCAACTTCATGTCATTTGTAAATATGCATCATTTCCTGTCATTCAGACCTGCAACACATTTAAAAAAAAGTTGGCACAGTAAAGCATTTACCACTTTGTAATGTTGCCATTCCTTTTCACAACACTTAAAAGATGTTTAGGGACTGAAGACACCAAGTGATGAAGTGTTTCAGGTGTAATTTTGTCCCATTCTTCCTGCAAACAAGTCTTAAGGTGGGCAACAGTACGGGGTCTTCGTTGTCGCATTTTGCGCTTCAAAATGCGCCACACATTCTCTATTGGAGAAAGGTCGGGACTGCAGGCAGGCCAGTCAACTGGCATTTGTGGATGTAACTACGTATTGTGGTACTTGACAAAGGTTTGCCAAAGGTTTCCCATGTGGTGATATCGCTTATAGATGAATGACGATTCTTGATGCAGTGCCGCCTGAGGGATCGGAGATCACGATTGTTCAGCTTAGGCTTGCGCCCTTGTCCTTTACGCACTGAAATTCCTCCAGATTCCTTGAATCTTTTAATTATGTTATGCACTGTTGAATGTGAAATATCCAAATCTCTTCCTATCTTTCTTTGAGGAACATTGTTTTTAAACATTTCAATGATTTTCTCACGTATTTGTTGGCAAACTGGTGATCCTCGGCCCATCTTTGCTCCTAAAGGATTAGACCTTTCTTGGATGCTCCTTTTGTACCAAATCATATTACAATCACCTGTTGACATCACCTGTTTCAAATCACATCATTATTTAACCATTTTACCTCATTACTAGCCCTAAATTGCTCCTGTCCCAACTTTTTTTGAAATGTGTTGCAGTTCTGAATGACAGGAAAGGATGCATATTTACAAATGACATGAAGTTGACCAGACAAAACATAAAATATATTGTGTTCATATTGTCTGCAATGAAATACAAGTCAAAGTAAATTTAGAAATCACTACTTTCTTTTTTTATTTGCATTTTCCATACTGTCCCAACCTTTTCTGATTTGGGGTTGTAGATGAACACCGCGTGTCTACGGTTTGACAGGTATAACTTCGTGGTATCGTGTACTGTAATCAAATGTAGCCTATCTATGACATTATAGTTTGTTGTACGTGTAACTTATAACAGATGCGTCATGCCCATTCAAAGATTTTTGAGCCAAGTTGAATGCAGCTTCCAAAAGACAAAAAAAAAAAATAGCCGATTAATATTTTCTATATTTGATACAATCACACCGGCGTGAGAACGTTCAGCGAGTCTATCATCAGCTGCTAAATTCAGATCTGCGTTCTCTGGCTGGCGCTGAGCCAGAGACAGACGCGTTTTGCAGCACTGCGCATTATAACCACTCACACAAGATTCTGTTGAGCTTATGAATGCAATGACCAATCAGAGGTGTTCCGATGAGTCATCGCTAAAATACCGGCGCTTCCTTTACTCGCTCACTGACTGAATACCTCTTTCTGGAGAATTCTCTCGTCAGAAACAACAAACTGCAGATGTGTGTACGAATCTATAAATAAGATATTGATTTCACAGTGTTAACAGTTTCAGTGATTTTAATGGGAGTTTTGAGAGTGATTGAACTCTAGACTGTCAGTGTAAATGTTATTTGCTCTCTTTCTGTACAATGAAAGATTAGTAGCCGTTTTTATATCACATTAACTTTCAATGTTAAATTCACGTTTAATATAAAGTCAGTCATATTAAAAATATGTTATGGCATGACACCCATATCTGTTACTTAAGTAAACAGACAGGTTTTTATGCATAGTTAATAGATTACATTATTAGGCTACTTTGACCATCGCATATTATCAAACATAATCTATGAAGGTGAGAATCGAGATATTTCATGATATAGTTCATGCGTCTGGGAATTTTTCTAATAAAAATGAAAAATGAAAAATGAAAAAATAAAAATAAAAATAAAAAAATTATATATATATATATATATATATATATATATATATATATATATATATATATATATATATATATATATATACAGTACAGGTCAAAAGTTTGGAAACATTACTATTTTTAATGTTTTTTGAAAGAAGTTTCTTCTGCTCATCAAGCCTGCATTTATTTGATCAAAAATGCAGAAGAAAAATGTAATATTGTGATATATTATTACAATTTAAAATTATTGTTTTTAAATTTATTATACTTTAAATTATTATTTATTTCTGTGATGCAAAGCTGAATTTTTAGGATCATTATCACATGATCCTTTAGAAATCATTCTAATATGATGATTCATTATCAAAGTTGGAAACAGTTCTGCTGCTTTATATTTTTTCAGAACGTGATACTTTTTTAGGATACTTTGATGAATAAAAAGTAAAAAAAAAAAAAAAGAAGAAGAAAAAAAAGAAGCTATGTTTTTAAAATATCAATATTTTGTTCGTTTGTTTATTAAGATCCCCATTAGCTGCTGCAAAAGCAGTAGCTATTCTTCCTGGGGTCTATAGACTTCAACAACAAAAAAATATTCTTATAACATAAAACAATACATTATACAGACAAAAATGGAGTGCAAACATTCATACATAACAATACAACAACGTACTAAAAATAAAACAATAAAACAACAGCTCTACATTATTCATTATCACAGTGCACAGTTACAGCTATACTACTATAGGGTTCATAATTTTCACAATGTTTTCCCTCTCTTGAACCATTCATATATAAAAAAAAAAAAAACAACAAATATAAATAATAACAATTATTCTAATGTAAATAAATAAAGTCTTAATCTTTTACGAAAAGTCATTGCATTCATTCCCAAAATCAAGAACTGAGGAAGAGAATTCCATACCACCATTGCTCTATACAGCACTGTCCTTTGCATAAGGTTAGTTTGACACGGAGGTAACAAAAAGTGACTCTCTGTTGACTGACGAGTGGAATATTGATGCACAGCACTAAAAAAAGACAGTCTGCTGTATAGTATTTCTGGCATTTTTGTAACAATAATTTTTCTAACAAAGTTAACAAATACAATAATTAATCCTACTTTTTACACTTAGCCAAACTAACCTAGTATTCAATTCTCTCACACTAGTCCTGAAAGGGCAACTTAAAACTACCCGAGCTGCTTTATTTTGAGCAACTTGCAATTTTTTTAAATTCATTTCAGTTGTACTTGACCAAATAATTGAACAATAATCCAAATGTGATAAAACTAATGATTCTACTATTATTTTCCTCACTCGATTTGGAATAAATTTTCTACAATGCTTAACAACTGCCAGACTCCTGCCCGTTTTCAATAGTATTTGATTTATATGACTATTCCAATTTAACAAACTGTCAACAGTCACACCGAGTAGCTTTACCTCAGTAACCTGTTCTATTACAATACCCCCCACAGTCAGACTCAACACAGGCGGATCTTTTAACAAATACTTGGATCCCAACACCATACATTTACTTTTCCCTGCATTAATCACCATTTTATTGTCCCTAATCCAATTTTCAATTAGTTTCAGTTCAACTTGTAAAATTGTATTAAGTTCAACAAGGGTTTGCGCGGACGTATAAATTGTAGAATCATCTGCATATAGAGCCATGGTGGAATTCTCTAAAACAAAAGGCAGATCATTTGTAAAGATAGAAAATAAAAGTGGCCCAAGGCAACTCCCTTGTGGCACACCACAATCAAGAGTCTGTATATCAGAATTACTCCCATTAAACGTTACAGTAAATTCCCTATTGGCAAGATAACTTTTAATCCATTCAATAGCAGATTTTTCAAAACCATAACATATTAACTTATCCAACAAAATTTCATGATCAAGTACATCAAAAGCAGCACTCAGATCTAACAATACTGTTCCAACAATCTTTTTATTTTCAATATCTTTTATCCAGTCCTCAGTTATCTGAGCCAAAGCTGTTGTTGTAGAATGTTCCTTCCTATATGCATGCTGATAAACAGAATTTAAATAATTTATACTAAAGTACATACTGATTTGCTCATAAACAATTCCTTCCGTAATCTTACTCAGAATGGGTAAAATACTAATAGGTCTACTATTTTTTCCCGACAGTGGTTCCCTGTTATTCTTTATAAGTGGCATAATTTTAGCGACTTTCCAACTAATAGGACAAATGCCTTTCTCTGAACTTAGATTTATTATATAACTTATAGGCATAGCAATCACATCAGCTACTAATTTTAATAATTATTATTATTTTTCTTCTAGGAATTTAGATTTATTATGTTACTTATTTTAATAGTTATTAATAATTTAGTAGTACTTACTCTCTCAAAATCAAATTTGCATGCTTTATTTCCCATTATTTTATTACATATTGTTCTATTATGTAAATAACTTTTTTGTTTCAGTGGTTAATTTATTAGTTTTTTATTTAAATATTTTTTTTTGTAATTTGAAATTTAATTGTTGTTTAGTCAAAAAGAATCTGTCAACTTCAATAAAAGATGGCACTATTTCAACTTTTCTCCCCATTATTGTATTAAGCATACTCCAAATTTTATTACTATCAGATTTAGCATCTTTAATCTTATTTTCATAATAATTTCTTTTTTTTGTTCTGTTTAATTTAGTAACATAATTTCCTATACTTATTCCACAGGATACTATTGCCTGATGTGATTGCTTCAGCCTTTAATTCATTTCTCAGCTTTATGTGTTCCTTAAGTTCTAAATCTACCCAAGGAGCAGTAATGGTTCTCACAGTTATTCGTCTCATTGGCGCATGTTTATCCATGATTGGCATTATTGAACTAGTAAAAGCCTCTAAGGCTCTATCAGGATCATCCTCAACTAATATCTTTGACCAATCAACATTTCTGACTGACATTTTAAATATCCTTTTAACAATCATTTTCTGCCCTGATTTGGGAACCTTAGTTTTCCTATTAACTGAAACTAAATTGTGATCACTAAAACCTACCGGCATAGAAATTGCCTTTGAACATAAGTCTGCAGCATTTGTAAAAATTTGATCAATACATGTAGCTATTTTTGTGCCATCAGATCTATATGAAACTCTAGTTGATTTTTTTAACAACTTGTGATAAATTACAGTTCCCTTTCAAGGGAACTTCGAACTGCGTCCTCTAGGGGTAGCTATGGGGAACACCTCATCGTGACCCGTGTCTGAAGCATACAAATGAAAAAACACCAACGAGTTGGCCGGCGACAGCCTCTGACGTCACTACCGGTGCGACTATAAAACAGGCATCGGGAAAACACGTCATTCTCTTCTTCGTCTTCACTGACTGTTTTGTTTGAAGCGTGCATCTGAAAGAACCGGTAAGAGCGCTCTTTCTCTGTACTATCATGGCGACTACTAGCAAGCGTTTAGACAATGTATGCATCCGTGTCGGCGTTATTTGACACCTGATGACACACACGATCTTTACGTGATTTGTTTGGGTAAAGAGCACGCACGCGATGTCTTTGAGGAGGCAATCTGCGTGCATTGCGAGCATTTTATCAAGAAAAAAGCTCCGCTCTCGTTTCGTCTCTCTTTCCGAAAAAAAAAAAAAAAAAAGGCAGCCATCTGCTTCCCGCGGTTCAGGACCCGCCGTTGCTGAGGCACGGAGGAGAATGAGCTCGTGAGAATTTCAGGTGGATCTGTCTGAATGGTTTAAATAGGGACTTTCCCTTTCGCGCTCAAAATGGCGGCGGACGAGAGAGAGCCTCGGGAGGATGATGTTATATCTTTAACACTTTCTGATACTGAGGTTAGTGCTCTGCTGGGTTTTTACCCAGGAAAACCAGGAGATATTTGAGGATGGTGAAGAAGCTGAGGCTGAGCCTTCTCAATTCTCCTGCCCTGCGTATGTAGAGCTGTTGGAGTTTATGGATCGCGCCTCGATGAGCGTTATCTTTCCGACCATAGCCATCCAGCTCAGGTGAGCCTTCCATTTCTGCCTGATCTCCATACAGAGATCGAAAGGAAATGAAAGAGGCCGTTTTCTTCTCGCATCCATCGGTTTCAGCATAAGAGTTTTGCCGACATCGAGGCGATGCGCGAAAACGGCTATGAGAGGATGCCCCCTGCAGAAAGAGCTTTCATTCTGCGGGGGAGACATCCTCTCTTAATCTCCCTCCTTGCCATCTAAGCCCCTTCAAGCAATGCATCTTGCTTAAATGGCAAGGCATACGCAGCAGCAGGTCAGGTTGTGGCTTTATTACAAAATAAATGCTTCAAGCATATCAGACTGATCTGCTGAGAGACCTGGATAGAGGCGAAGGCCTTTTTCCTGATCAGGTAGCCGAGCTGTGCCGCACCACAGGCCTCTCTCCGGGCTACCAAGCAGGCCGCCTCTGCCAAGCGCAGGACTATGGCGGCCATGGTGGTGGCGGAGAGACATCTGTGGATGAACCTGGCAGACATCGGGAGGAAAGAAAAGGCTTTCTTCTCGATGCTCAGGTTTCGTCTTCTGAACTTTTCGGTATTTCCGTTGAGACGGTGATCGAGAAATTTCGGGGAGACGAAGGCGCACTCCGCTGCTTTCAGATCCTTCGTTCCACGAAGGTCCAGGTCTGAGCCCGAACAACATAGGGGTCCTGGCCTGTCTCGATCTGAGGATCAAAGACGGGCACAGAAGGCTAGTGTCGCGACTTCACGCTCCTCCCCCACCTGCGGGCAGGGTTAAGAGGAATTGTGGGTCACAAGGGGGTAAGCAGAACCTAAGGGATGTGATCCAGACGAGGCAGCGTTCTCGTCTGAGTCAGAGTGATACTGAGGTATCTACTCGTTCCCTTTAGGGATTTTTAACTTCTGCTTTTATCCTCCCCTTCCTAATTCCCCTGTAACCACCAGCTCTCCACCTGATCGAGGTTAGGTGGAAACCTCTAACGCATAACAGTCTCCTATGCTGGACCTATAATGTTTTTGGCTGGTTCTATGTTCATAGCAACCACCTTACTGATGGTCCGGACTAAAAGGAGGCGCCCCTTGAGTGGGGCTCCAGCGCAGGAGGGTGGGAGTATAAAAATAACCCTTTCTGTGTAACTGTGTAACTTATGTGTAAATTGCTGGTGATTATGTGTCTACTAATAAACTCTGTGAGTTTCCTTTGCAGAGCTCAGTTACAGTGTTTACTAAACACTCGTCAGCACCAGCCATCCGGCTTCATTTTCCGGTATTAGGCGGCTGAGATCACAGGTTTCTGCGGGAGCCTCCTTGATCATCAGGCCTGGCACAGCACTGCAGGGAATTTCATGGATGTCTGGCCAGGTCACCCTGAGGGGTCTCCTGGCCGCTTAGGTGCTGTCGCATCCAGCGGGAAGTGAAGGTGGCAGTTACAGAAGTCTTCTTGTATATGCTGCCTCAGGTGATGCTCCCCTCGCTAGAGGTTTATAAAATTTGAGCTTGCCTCTCCCGTGCGGTTCAGCGCCTCTGCGATGCTTAGGAACCTTTAGGTACACACGCTAAGCTCTGTGTACTTTCTGAAAGCCACATGGTGGTCAGTGTGCACGTGAACACTTTGCGCACTTTCTAAAAATCCACGTATTGGTAAGTGTGCACGCAAGACTCTGCGCACTTTCTGAAATCCTGTATGGTAAGGGTTACGCGCTCCGCCTCGTTCCCTTTCTTGAGATGATTAGACCTTGGTTCCTTGGGCTCCATTCAGCCAGTGTGTATTTGTTTATACACCTCAAGCATCGCTTCCCCCTCAACATGAGGGGTCTATTCGGGCGATTCTCGTGGTAGTTTAGCAGCGCTCCCCTTTTCCAAGAAGGGTCGCCTATGAGCGTGCTTCTCTGTATTCAGGAGTTCTCCTCTCATATGAGACTGAGTTCACTGTTTTTCCCCAGAGCGCTCCAGCATTATTTCCACAGATCGAGTTGATGACTCTCAAACATACTTTTTTGAGATGCACCATTCCATCTATGAGCTGCTCTATCAGAGTGCCACGAGAGCCCTTCCTTAGAACAGTATTTGAAAATCCATGATATGGTAAGTGTGCACGTGAAGTCTTTGCACACTTTCTGAAATCCACACTGTGGTAAGTTCGCACGCTAGTACTCTGCGTTCTTTATAAAATCCTATATGGTGTGGGCTTCGCGCGGTTGCTTCGTGCCCTTTCTTGAGCTGGTAAAAGCCCCGTTCATCTTGGGCGCCACTCCACCCATGTATCCTCGGATACCTATCTAAACAGGGTGTTGCTACTGGAGATCTGTTTGAGACAGCTCCTTCAGCAAGCTTTTGCGGAAGCAAGCTGTAGCCCCTGTGTGACAGGCTAGACTTAGTATAAAATGCTAGGTTCCTAGCTGTATCCCTTTAAAGGAATCTTTCCTGATTCCAAGCCTTTAGCTCTACCACCGGGCCGAGGCCCTAACAATTAAGTTGGGTATGTAGCTTAGGCCTTTGGCCGTAAGGGGTATTGTCACAGACAGCCGTCTAAACGTCCCGGGGGCAACTCCCATTGAAATGGTAGAGTTGGTACTTAGTGTTCGCAATGATTCTGGCCTGCGACTCCCCTCAGCATGGTGGCGTGGGTATACTTTTCCCCATAGCGACCCCTAGAGGACGCAGTTCGAAGTTCCCTTGAAAGGGAACGTCTCAGGTTACGAATGTAACCATGGTTCCCTGAGTAGGGAACGAGACACTGCGTCCTCTAGCTCCCTGCCATGCTTCGGACGCAAGCTTCAGACGAAGAAGTGAATGACGTGTTTTCCCGATGCTTGTTTTATAGTCGCACCGGTAGTGACGTCAGAGGCTGTCGCCGGCCAACTCGTTGGTGTTTTGTCATTTGTATGCTTCAGACACGTGTCACGACGAGGTGTTCCCCATAGCGACCCCTAGAGGACGCAGTGTCTCGTTCCCTACTCAGGGAACCATGGTTACATTCGTAACCTGAGACGATTTCTGTTAATGAAAACAACTTATTTTTTAACAAACAATTATTCAAATGCCAATCAATATTCAAATTTCCTAAAAAATATATTTCATATTTTGTATCACAAACTTTATCTAACATAGTACAAATCTTATCTAAATAAACTATAGGTACATTAGGTGGTCGATAACAAACACCAATTAGGACAGGCCGAAGATGTGGTAACTGTACTTGTAACCACAATGCTTCTACACCGACACAACCCAAAATCATTTCTAATTTTTACAGGTATTTGATTTTGAACGTAAATTGCAACCCCACCACCATATGCATTTCTATCATATAATAATGTAATAACAATATACACTACTGGTCAGTAATTTGGGGTCAGTAATTTTTTTTTCTTTCTTTTTTTAAATAAAATCAATACTTTTATTCAGCAAGGATGTGTTAAATTGATAAAAAGTGATAGTAAAGAAAATATATTATTAGAATATAAATTATTAGAATTTTTTTTTTTTTTTTTTTGAATGAATGCAGTTCTTTTTAACCTTTTATTCATCAAATATATTAGACAGCAGAAATGTTTCCAACACTCATAATAAATCAGAATATTAGAATGATTTCTAAATGATCATGTGTGATAGACTGGATGTTACATGTGACACTGAAGGCTGGAGTAATGATGCTGAAAATTCAGCTTTGCATCACAGGAATAAATTATTATTTTTTAAAGTATATTCAAATAGAAATGTATTATTTTAAGTTGTAATAATATTTCACAATATTACTGTTTTTTCTGTATGTTTGATCAAATAAATGCAGGCTTGATGAGCAGAAGAAACTTCTTTCAAAAACATTAAAAATAGTAATTTTCCAAACTTTTGACATGTACTGTATATATATATATATATTTATACTTTTTTACTCTTACTAAAGTAACTATTCAGACTAGTACTTTTACTTTTACTTGAAAAAAGTTTACCTCTGCATTCTTATTGTGCGTTGTTATATTAAATGTTTAACTCAGCAAATACACAAACAGCGCTGTACTCGATGAAAACAACACAGAAACAACATTGTGTCTCATGTAAATAACATTATGTGAAATACTGTGAACTGCTCACCTCTCTTCAGAAGACTCAACGCTGCTGCTGCGTCCCCAAGCTACAGCTTCTTCTTCTTCTTCTTCTTCTTCTTCTTCTTCTTCTTCTTCTTCTTCTTCTTCTTAGGCGGTTTTGGCGGTTGGCAAACCAACTAATAGGTGATTTACCGCCACCTGCTGGACTGCAGTGTGGAACAAAAGTCTGGCTGAGAAAAATATCAGGATAAAGAAAAGAGGTTAAATAAATAAATATATATTACAAAAAATAAATAAATAATTAATTAAAAAAAAACACCAACAAACACCCAAACCAAAAATAATTGTATAACTATATTTAAAAACCCCTTATATTCTATTATCTTCATATTCGTTCTAGGAGACGTGTCTCTTTCAGATATGAAATTAACTGTACATGTTTTCCTTAGTCCTGTTCCAAGTATATTTTCCAAAGTAAATTTAAGTTTAGATTTTTCAAATACTTATTTTAGCAGCTTCTTCTTCTTCTTCTTCTTCTTCTTCTAATGTTTATTGGGAGTTGGCAGACTAGCTTTTTAGTGCATTACCGCCACCATCTGAACTGGAGTGTGAAGCAGCGATGTATGTATATGTATCATATATGTATGCATATCAAAATAAATAAATAATAATACTAGTCATACATAAATGAACAAATAAATAAACATTATTATATTCTTATATAATTTCCTGCATCTTTAAGATATTTTAACAAAGCAAATCTAATATTCTTATTCCTTTTTAGCTTACTTAATATATCTTCTAACATCATGCTTCCACCTTCTTCCATTACTTTAGCGTGTAGCTTTTGTCGTTTGTTGTTATATGCTCTACAATGCAACAGTACATGCTCTACAGTTTCAAAAATCCTGTCTGGGTCTGTACTGCATCTATATTTTTAGAAGAGACTTATTCACCGAATCATAAATCATACTACCATAATCTATCGGTGATCGGATGATAGCCATATACATATATATATATATATATATACAGTGCTTTAAGTGGCCCAAAAGAGGTGCCGGTACTCTATTATAGCCTATATATATATATATATTTTTTTTTTTTTTTTTTTTTTTTTTTTTTGATGACTCCTTTTTTTTTCTGAGGTAACAACAACTATGTTGAAGGGGTTTTATATACAGCAGTCAACAGACGACCTTATAAAAAATAATAAATCCTTTTATTATTTTGTGGATTTGCTTGAGCTAGAAAGAGCTACTGAACATAAATAAAATGTGCAAAAGGGTATTGAAATTTTTTTTTAACAAAATGTAAATAAAATAAATTATAAAACATAACATAACCATAGAACAGTAGAACAGGGTGTCAGCCAGCGAGTCATCTGATTCTGACCGTGTTCTTTTAGTACTCAGAGTCTGAAGCAAGGAGAGCATATTAAGTGTTGTTCACTGTATTTGTATTTTTACCGAGCCGAGTGTGCGCGTTTCACACACCCTCTCCGGCCACGTTGAGTTGTTGACGCTGAAAGCGGCAAAAGCGACGCATGCGCTTTTCACTTGTAAAACTCAAGGGTGTATGGGTAATTTAGTCTCTGCTCTAGGTGGGACTAATTAGGAAGCGTGCATTATGAAGGGCGCTCTGAAAAGCGGCAGCGCAGGCAAAGGATTAACACCTCTATTAAAACAGATGTCCAAATGAGCGTACCGGTACGCTAAAAGCACGTTCTGGGCGCACGGAGAGGTGGCGGTACGCTCAAGACCTATATTTGGAAGTGGCGGTACTGAGTACCGGTGCGTACCGGCCCACTTAAAGCACTGTATATATATATATATATATTCCTAAGAGAACTTTTAATCGCACCCCAATCACTTCCTGCTAGACATCTCATAACATTTTTTGCACTTGGTCAGCAGTTTTTCTACATGTGTATTAAAAGTTAATTCTCGAGTCCAACTACATGCCAAGAAATTTTACCACTGACACCTGTTCCAGATGCTGCCCATATAGTGATAAATGAATATTAACATTTCTCTTTTTTTGTAAAACAAATAACTTGTGTTTTGGCTACTGATATTTTAAAACCCCATTTCTGTGCCCACTCTTCAACTTTATTTATTGCAGCCTGAACTTTCTTAATAGTATATGATACATTTAGGCCTCTTTTCCAAAGTGCCCCATCATCCGCATATTATAACGTCTACCCAAAAGCTTCTTTTTCTTCTTCATCTTCTTCTTCTTCTTCTCCTTCCTCTTCTTTGGTGTTTATTGCTGGTTTGCAACCTAACTGATTGGTGCATTACCGCCACCAATTGGAATAAAATATGGATCAGGATTTTGCTTGTAGGACAAAATAAACCATAAAAACCAATCAAAACAAATAAACAAACTAGAAATTAAAACAAAACAAATAAATCAAAAATAAATCAAAAAGACTATTATTTTATATAAATTGATTTAACCAAATTATGATGATCAAATGTCAGAGTGTCATGATTCCGGATTATGATCCCCTGTCTTGGTTTAGGGTTTTCTTCTTCGGAAAGCTTCTTCTTTTTATTTTATGGCGGGTTGTGAACCAACTTCAAAGGTGCATACAGCCACCTACTGTGATGGAATGTGAAGAGAATGAACTAATCCCTCCTCCTATCACTGTATATAACCCACTATTCTTAATAAATCTCGACTGCATTTATTTGTTTTCCTGAATTTGGACCGCCATTTAATAATCTTATTAAAGGGATACTCCAGCCCAAAATGAAAATTTTGTCATTAATCACTTTCCCCCATGTCGTGGCACAAATAGTCAAATGTTATATCCTAATTAAGTTCAGGGTTTGTACAACCTTTTGAGAGAGAAATTCAAGCACTTTTCAATGACAACACATCGATTTACAGAACTTTAAAGCTCTAAAAATGACCCAATTTAAATGTTTTTTTATTAATGGGATAACCAAATACATTTTGTGGTATACAAACAACTATTTATATATTTATAAAATAAAATAAAAACTGCATCAAATTACCACTATAACCAGTAAATAGCAGCAGAGGAGAACTTATTGGCTTATTATTAATTAATTTTTTACTTTTTGGTTTATATTTTTTTAATTATTAATTTATTGCTATAATATATATCAAATAATCAATAAATCAAATTTTGTTTTGCACTTTGTTTATGATTTAAGAAAAGTCACAAAATGGCTTGAAAAACACAAACTTTTGTTTTAATTTGCAACTGAATCACACATCAAGAGTGTTTCTTAATCACTGAAGTTGCTGGTCAGTTCAAGTCAAGTCAGTCACCTTTATTCATATAGTGCTTTAAAAAAGATTGCGTAAAAAGCAACTGAACAACATTAATTAGGAAAACAGTGTGTCAATAATGCAAAATGACAGTTAAAGGCAGTTCATCATTGAATTCAGTGATGTCATCATGCAGCTCAGTTCAGTTTAAATAGTATCTGTGCAATAATTTGCAATAAAGTCAACGATATCGCTGTAAATGAAGTGTCCCCAACTAAGCAAGCCAGAGGTGACAGCGGCAAGGAACGGATTGTTTATCAGTGAGAGAATGGAGAAAAAAACCTTGGGAGAAACCAGGCTCAGTCAGGGGGGGGCCAGTTCTCCTCTTACCAGACGAAACCAGCAGTTCAATTCCAGGCTGCAGCAAAGTCAGATTGTGCAGAAGAATCATCTGTTTCCTGTGGTCTAGTCCCGGTGGTTGTCTGAGACAAGGTCTTTACAGGGGATCTGTCTCTGGGGCTCTAGTCCTGGTCTCCCTTTCAGGGCTGTAGAGGTCCTCTCTAGGTGCTGATCCACCATCTGGGCTGGATACATACTGGATCCGGGTGACTGCAGTGACCCTCCTGCCCACAGTTGACTTTGATATTCTAGGTATTATCAAATTGCCAGAGTTTTGAGAACACAGCGGACATGGAGGACTATAATGTAACAAGAGCTCATCCAATTACTGAGGTGCTAAGCCATTCAGGGCTTTATAAGTAATAAGCAAGATTCTAAAATCTATACGATGTTTGATAGGGAGCCAGTGCAGTGTTGACAGGACAGGGCTAATATGATCATACTTCCTGGTTCTAGTAAGAACTCTAGCTGCTGCATTTTGGACTAACTGGAGTTTGTTTACTAAGCGTGCAGAACAAACCACCCAATAAAGCATTACAATAATCTAACCTTGAGGTCATGAACGCATGGATTAACATTTCTGCAGTCAGTATTATGCTGTAGAAGAACAATGTCATCGAGAATTCGTGTGAAACTTGTGTATTAAATAAATTCAATGCACACAGACTAAAGTAGTTTAAGTCTTTGGTTCTTTTAATTGTGATGATTTTGGCTCACATTTAACAAAAACCCACCAATTCACTATCTCAACAGATTAGAATATGGTGACATGCCAATCAGCTAATCAACTCAAAACACCTGCAAAGGTCTCCTGAGCCTTCAAAATGGTCTCTCAGTTTGGTTCACTAGGCTACACAATCATGGGGAAGACTGCTGATCTGACAGTTGTCCAGAAGACAATCATTGACACCCTTCACAAGGAGGGTAAGCCACAAACCATTCATTGCCAAAGAAGCTGGCTGTTCACAGAGTGCTGTATCCAAGCATGTTAACAGAAAGTTGAGTGAAAGGAAAAAGCATGGAAGAAAAAGATGCACAACCAACCAAGAGAACCGCAACCTTATGAGGATTGTCAAGCAAAATCAATTCAAGAATTTGAGTGAACTTCACAAGGAATGGACTGAGGCTGGAGTCAAGGCATCAAGAGCCACCACACACAGATGTGTCAAGGAATTTGCTGAACCACACACAACGTCAGAGGTGTCTTACCTGGACTAAGGAGAAGAAGAACTGGACTGTAGCCCAGTGGTCTAAAGTCCTCTTTTCTGATGAGAGCAAGTTTTGTATTTCATTTGGAAACCAAGGTCCTAGAGTCTGGAGGAAGGGTGGAGAAGCTCATAGCCCAAGTTGCTTGAAGTCCAGTGTTAAGTTTCCACAGTCTGTGATGATTTGGGGTGCAATGTCATCTGCTGGTGTTGGTCCATTGTGTTTTTTGAAAACCAAAGTCACTGCAACCGTTTACCAAGACATTTTGGAGCACTTCATGCTTCCTTCTGCTGACCAGGTTTTTTAAGATGCTGGTTTCATTTTCCAGCAGGATTTGGCACCTGCCCACACTGCCAAAAGCACCAAAAGTTGGTTAAATGACCATGGTGTTGAGTGTGCTTGACTGGCCAGCAAACTCACCCAGACCTGAACCCCAGAGAGAATCTATGGGGCATTGTCAAGAGGAAAATGAGAAACAAGAGACCAAAAATGCAGATGATCTGAAGGCCACTGTCAAAGAAACCTGGGCTTCCATACCACCTCAGCAGGGCCACAGACTGATCACCTCCATGCCACGCCGAATTGAGGCAGTAATTAAAGCAAAAGGAGCCCCTACCGAGTATTGAGTACATGTACAGTAAATGAACATACTTTCCAGAAGGTCAACAATTCACTAAAATGTTTTTTTTTATTATTTTTTTTTATTGGTCTTATGAAGCATTCTAATTTGTTGAGATTGAATTGGTGAGTTTTTGTTCAATGTGAGCCAAAATCATCCCAATTAAAAGAACCAAAGAATTTATCTACTTCAGTCTGTGTGCACTGAATTTATTTAATACACAAGTTTCACAATTTGAGTTGAATTACTGAAATAAATGAACTTTTCCATGACATTCTAATTTATTGAGATGCACCAGTATGTATGCAGTGGCCATTACTCGTAGCGTTGCTGACCATTTTATAAGCCTATGTTACCATATGTAGGCCTAATAATTTATACTACACACAAATTTAGTCACTCATCGTATTTATTCACACAATATAAAAAGTAATATGAAATGGGTAGTTCACAAAAAAAAAAAAAAGAAAAATCTAAACAAGACAAATGCATAAATATATAAAACAAAATGGTTTCAAATAAAGTACAACACATGAAAATTATGCATTGACTGGCAAATTTGAGCACATTAACAAAAGCCCTATTTGCACGGGATTAGTATTACCTGGTGACCTCCAGTCATTTGTAATAATTGCGGAGGTTGTCTGTGATCTTAATCCCAAGTAAATCGGCCATGTCTGTAATTTGTAAAGTAAAAATTCCCCCACAAATGACCTACCATATTTCACCGAACACTGAGGTCCTGTGATAATATTAGTCCCGTGCGAATCGACATCTCTGTGATTTGGCCAGCATTTGGCAGGTGGTATATCATTTTTCTAGCTTTTTGATTCATTAGATTTAGGTCTCCGAACTGAAGTCTGCAGGACGGTAGCTCTCCAGGAGCAGGCTGGAGATCCCTGCACCAGATTATATGACTCTAGTACTGAGGGTAGGTTCGGAACATAAAAAAAAAAAAAAAATCATGGGTTCCCCAAAATGTTCTTATCGCTAAGTAGTTCTTAACCTGTTCCTTAACCTCTCTCTTAACGTTATGGCATGATTCCCGACACGTTCGTACACATATCTTCTGTAAGTCACACTTTCGTAAGGTTGGTCTGGACCATTCGTAAGCTCTCTCTTAGCGTTGTTTGAGCTCAAGACGCTAGTCGCCGCCACTTTGCAGCAGTCTTTAGAAATCAGCGCAGCGCAGTACAAGTCAAACTATGGTGTGTTGACAATGTTGTGGCTCAACAATGATTTTATGTTATGGACATTTTAAGACTAATAATAAAATATGTTCGCAATGGATACAGGCCTATTTATGAAGTTGTCTTTATTTTGTACTTAAGCCCTTTTGACGTTGTGCCTGACATGGCTGTATTAAAAATTTCGCCTCCCAAGACAACTCATATGGAGCTACTGGACCATCTCAGACCTGCGCTTGCCAGGCTAACACGGCAAAATTTAGCTCTAAGCCCTGAAGTCCAGCTGATTGCAGCGCTAAGGTTTTTTGCTACAGGGAGCTTCATCGAGGTCGTGGGAGAGGGCTACGGCCTAAGCAAGACCTCGGTGTGGAGGTGCGTCCAAACTGTCACCAACGCCCTTCTCCGCCATGCCGGGGATTACATCCGGCTGCCGGCAACACGTCAGGAGGTCCAGGAGATGCACCAGGGCTGTCATGCCATTGCTGGCATCCCCAGATTCTTGGGCCTGGTGGAGTTCAATGTTCACCAACACTTCACTACACCGACATGGTGAGATTGTGGAGTGACGTCGTGATGTCATGTAGTGAAGTCCTGGCGAAGACGTGCTAACGTTCAAACTAATTCAGCACATTCACTTGGGACAGCGCCTTTGTAACGTCCAACGTAAGAGGCAGGTAATCAAAATGGCAAAAAAAAAGAAAAAGAAAAGAAAAATAAGGGTAGGACTAGGGGTTGGGTTCAGTAGTATTATGTTTTAGCGCCATGTCGCATTGATTTCAAGTTGCATTTTTACTGGTCATAAGGTTGCTATGACATCTACATGCATAATTTCAAACAAACAAACAAAAAGTCATCAAAACTACTGAAAATAATTAAACTGTCAGTAATAAAAAAAAAAAAGCAAAGGACACATACAATACAATAAAAAGAATAAAGAATAAAAAGATACAAATGAAACAAACTGTGCTTTTATGTTTTTTTTTTTTTTTTATTCATGCAAGTCTCAAGCAGTATACAACCTACTACAGAAATTAATAATCAAATGTAAAATAAAACAGTAGCACTTGTGTCCTCCAATGCAAATATCCACTGGACCAGTTCTATATGCATGATTACTTTCAGGTTTTAGATAAGCCAGCTCAGTAATTTCCGGTCAATTGTACTGTGCTGTAAGGAGACTGCCTTTTGCTCAGTTTCTCTACAAAATCCATTAACAATTTGAAGAAAATCAAATTGGGGGGATCTTCTCCGAGTCAATTTGACCCGGACACAACCAGAGGGTTAACACTGATTAACAATGAATCAGTTTCTAAAGTGCTAAAAAAAAATATAAAAAATTTAGTAGATGAACAAAATTATCTAATACCCAAACAAGTTCCAAACCAAATTATTGTTTTATTGTTTTACAGCAGTGGTTCTCATTCAAACTTTACCATACGCTGGTGCAAATTCATTTGTCACTTGATAATGTTGCTCATCCAGTATTTATACAATAGCCCAGTATCTGCTCCATCTGTTAGGCTGAGGAATCACAAACCTGTCATTTTCATTGAAGATTTCGCTCCGCCTTCACACAGCAGGTAAGCCGTGAGAAAACCGAAAACACCATCATCTGTTCTTTCACGAGGAGACAGAGAGAGCAATCCAGAGCACACATGGTAAGCACAACTGTACAGAGTGAGAGAAGAATGTTTGATAGATTACATTAGGCAAGATCAATCATTTTGAGTTCAAGAGTAAGGACTTTGAATACATCAGGCACTATATAATCAGATTTTTTTTTTTTTTTTAGTTATAGCCTATTATTTGCAGAATGTATTCAAGAGTTTAAACGTCATAAAAAGCACAAAATAAACGTTATGCTTCTACTTATTAAAATTAAAAGTAATTTTATGATCACAAAATTTGTGTATTTGTTTAGTCAGACACTGTTACACAGCCAAAGCCTTACACAACTTGAAAGTGTGTGAACTGTATACAACTGAACCAGGAAGGTATTTAACCGACTTCTCATGAACCAGTCTAACCAGTTTCAGGTTTTATTTTTATTTTCTCCTTTATTGTTTTTCTTCCTCATTCTCTTCCTTGTGATTTCATCATTATTTTTTTGTTTGTTTTTTATTCTTTTTTTATATGATGGGCATAAACTTCAGAATGAATCTGTTGAGCAGTTAGGAAACCATAATCAATAATGATTGCTGAAGACACAGACAATCACAACACTTGCAACAGAGACAAAAGGTAAGAGAAATATTTGTGATATATTTTTAAATGTATCTAATTTATGTCAATTTAAATAAAATATTATTTTAATGAAGCAAATTCTTCATATGTATATGGTGACAAATCAAAGCAAAGCCTATTAAACCAGCTCAGTTTAAAGTTGGAGATTGAATCATTCTGTTTGTAAACCATATGGTACAGTTAAATACGTTATTACAAACTGCATTGATAGGCTTGATATAATTTGAGTGAAGTTGATGTTGAATTGCTTAGAACTATGAAGATGGATTGTGTTGTATCTGACAGCGTTCAGCGGGAGAGATCACATTCCCCTGTACTCAGTGTTTTATCCATGAAGAGTGACAAATCAATGAAAATCCCAATTCAGTTAAAAGCTGAAGAGTGTCTGTTTAACCAAAGGTAAATCCAGTTACATTTATGTTTAAATGTGGCTAGCAAACCTGTGTTGCTTTTCATTCCATAGTAGCACGTTTTTTTTTTTTTTTAATAACCCTTCATCAATAATAATTAATTAAATGAAATTTACTTGAACATAACAATAAACATTTTTATATATTAAAATACTTTGTTGATAAATCTTTTTTTTAAACCTTTTGACAAAAATATTACATTGTTTTTTCAGTTATGAGGAGAGATCAGATTCACCTGTCCCCAGTGTTTTGTCCATGAAAAGTGATAAATCAATGAAAATACCAATTCAGTTAAAGGATGGAGATTTTGCATCTGATCAAAGGTAAATACAGTGTAACTTATATTTGCTTGCAAATTCTACGTTTCCTGAAATTTTTTGACGTGATCTTTTATAGACGGTTTCATCGGGCGCACGCGCCTGGCTCTAAGTTAACTTCCGGTCTGTGTTTGTTTATCGGTCTGGCTATGGCGCCGTCTACAAACGCAGTTAAAGTTAAGGTGATGAGTAGACTGAAGTTGGGTTCAGGTGGTTGTGCTGTGGGATGTGTTTCCCATACATTTATTTATTTGTGGCGCTTACAATATCAAAACTGAGCAATTTTCCAAAAGGCTTCGTTGAATAAACATGAGCACGTACTGCAAGTTTAAAAATCAAAACGAGGTGCGGGTGTTTTTATATCACTGTATTTCTGAAGGAAGACTATCTTTAGAAATTTTCAATGTCATTTCCATTTCATCTTGCATGTAATGACTGATAAAGCAGTGTTTGTGAGCTCAGTGCTGCTTTGTGTACAGCAGGAAACCTCAGTAACAGCTTTCTTCCACTTTAAAGCACCTCCTGCTGGCAGAGAATATATTTGCATTTTCAATAAAACCATCTGATTTATGCAGCAAACATGTTTTGCTTGTTATCAAAAATAATCTACTCTAGAGGGACTATTTAGTTGTTATTGATTCTGTTTGGAAGTCTACCGCAAGTTAAGTTAGGGCCACAAAAGCGCACATGCGCAGTGTCATTTTTTTTTTTTGTTGTTGTTGTTTAATTCTTTTTTTTGTTAGATAATAATTTTTTTATTTTGTGGTGAGACTGATTTTTTTTTTCTTCATATAAATTCATAATTTTCATAATTTTCAATATAACTTCCAGTTCTGATGAAAGATCACATTACCCTGATCCCAGTGTTTTGTCCATGAAAAGTGATAAATAAATGAAAATACCAATTCAGTTAAAGGATGGAGATTTTGCATCTGATCAAAGGTAAATACACTGTTACTTATATTTGCTTGCAAATTCTATTTTTCCTAAAATGTTTTTGACAATCTTTTTTATATGCTAGAAAATAATCATTTTAATCTATGGTGAGACTGATTGTTTTTTTTTGTTTGTTTGTTTGTTTTTTTTGTTTGTTTGTTTGTTTTTTTCATATGAATTCATAATTTTCATAATATTTAATATAACTCCCAGTTCTAAGGCAAGGCCATATTCTCCTGATCACAGTGTTTGGTCCCTGAAAAGTGACAAATCAATGAAAATACCCATTCAGTTAAAAGGTGGACATTCTCTGTTTGACCAAAGGTAAATTCATTCACCTTTTTATTTGTTTTTGCTGTGATACAGTAAATGTAGCTCTGCAGTGATGAATACAATTTTTTTTATGATCTAAATCTAATTCTGTTTATCTCAAACTACTACTTCAGTTCTCAAATCAAAACTATACATATTTTTCAACCATTTTCCAAATTGCTGAATGCTCCACAGAACTCCACACAGAAATGTCTTCATTAAACACTGGTTTAACCGCAGTCTCATTCAGGCTGAATGAATAAAGATTTAACCAGGGCTTGAAATGAACATTTTTGCTCACCAAACACTGTGGAGAATGGTTTTACAAAGTTACTAGCCACTTAGTCGTAGCCTCAGATGGACCATTGGCTGAATGTCTGATGCATATCGCACCTAAAGTGTGTTTTGTTCTTTAATGGTCCACTTCGAAACAAAGCTGTCATGATGCCAAACCCCCTTGCGAAAGACGTAGATGAATGAACATGTATCTGGATAAAGACTGGATGTTCAAAAGAATGTGAAGTTCTGGTAGAAACACTTTAAAATATGACCAAGATTTCTACAAGTCAGTCTATTATTGTAGAAATATTGACTTTACATTTCCATGGCCCTAAACATTATTTGTCAGTCAGACGAACTCTTAAGTCCCTAGCCAATGAGTCCAGACCTTCTGCCTGAGAAACATTGTTTAAACAAAGTAGAATCAGTTTATTAGTGACTTCAGTGTTGTGTAAGTTTAAGCACAATAAAATTTCAGTTATAATTAACAAATATCATGAATTAATCTCTGTCTTACATAATACGTACATCTCACTTTGTTGTTTATGATGGGAGAATTTGCGAGTGCAGAATTGAGTAGGTGAGTGTGCACTGAACAAAACTCAGCGCTTCAGTGATGACAAATCTAAATGCCTCTGACTGACCATTGCATTCATTAGCTCAATTATGCGCAACACTATAATGTGTACTGCAGTAGTGTAACGTTGCAAACAGTTTTATTTCAGATGCCATTTGAGAAGAGTACAGTAAAATTCAACCAACCAATGTGACTTGTGGGAGTGACTGTGTTACTGTGTTTTTTTTTTTTTTTTTAGTTTCCTAGAGACATTAAATTCAACGCATCCCAGGGGAATACAAATGCCAATTCAGCGTAGAGATGAAACAAATCTACCACATCAGAGGTGAGGTTTAATTCTGATCACCTGTTAATGTTCATTCATGCTAAGAAGGTGCACTTTCTGTTCTACCCAGGTCAGCGAGGTTGAACAGGGGGGTCTGATGACTCACCATGTCAATCACAGTGAACAAAAATAATAAAGATGATTTGCCACTAGATATTAACAGTTCCAGGGTTTCAGCAACAGATGGCAGGGTATCTCCAGCTTCATGCAACAACATGCTGATCTCTCACATGATCCATTTTTGAAAACTGAGAGATAAAAATGTAAATTAACCACATTTAATTGAGTACTGTATTTGCTTAGGTAGGAGAATCGAGACTATTTTTTAGTAATTTGTTCAAACACAGTGTTCATTAATAGAAAAATATTCAAATTAAATTAACCACAAAACATTGATATTACAGAAATTACAAAGGAGGGCACGACTTGCACAATACTTTAATATTCAATAAGAAAAGTTTAAAAAAGTTTCAAGTTTACACTCAACTATAGAGCCTACATGGGCTATAGACTCTGTATTTTTATCATTTGCTTATTATTTGCTTTTACAGAGATGATGCGCGAAGTCCTGATCCAGAAATCCAACATAGATTAAAACATAACATGAAATTGAAGCATCTCTACATTTTTGAAGGACTGGCAAAGCAGGGAAACCCAACACTCTTGAATGAAATCTACACAGAGCTCTGCATCATAGATGGTGGGAATGGAGAGATCAATAATGAGCATGAAATTAAAAGGATAGAAAAAACCTTAAAGAGTGCAGCAGGAGTAACTACACCAATTAAATGCAATGACATCTTCAGAGCTTTACCTGGACAAGACAAACCCATCAGAACTGTGCTGACAAAGGGAGTCGCTGGCATTGGAAAAACAGTCTCTGTGCAGAAGTTCATCCTGGACTGGGCTGAAGAGAAAGACAATCAGGACGTCCAGCTCATATTTCCACTTCCTTTCAGAGACCTCAATCTGATGAAGGACAAAACACTCAGTCTTTTGGATCTTCTTCATGTCTTTTTCCCTGAAACCAAAGAAACGGAAATATCCAGTGATGAATATAAAGTGTTGTTCATCTTTGATGGTCTGGATGAGTGTCGACTGTCTCTCAATTTTCAGAGTGATGTGAGGTTGTGTGATGCAAGTGAACCAGCCTCAGTGGATGAGCTGCTGATGAACCTCATCGTGGGGAATCTGCTTCTCTCTGCTCTCATCTGGATCACCTCCAGACCAGCAGCAGCTGATCTCGTCCCCTCTGAGTGTGTCCATCGAGTGACAGAGGTCCGAGGCTTCAATGAGCCACAGAAGGAGGAATACTTCAGGAAGAGAATCAGTGATCAGAGTCTGGCCAATACAGTCATCTCACACCTGAAGTCATCTAGGAGCCTCTACATCATGTGCCACATCCCAGTGTTCTGCTGGATCTCAGCCACTGTTCTTGAGAAGATGTTGAGTCGAGCAGAGAGTGGAGAGATTCCCAAGACTCTCACTCAGATGAACACACACTTCCTGATGGCACAGATTAGCATCAAAGACACAAAGTATTCTGAGAAGGAGGACAAGGAATATGGAGATGATCTTCAAATTGGGGAAACTTGCATATGTGCAACTGGACAAGGGAAACCTGATCTTCTATGAGGAAGACCTGAGAGATTGTGGCATTGATGTGACAGAAACATTAATATATGAAGTTGAAATGGTATATATTACAATTAATTTCTTTCTCAGGTTGGACAAATGTGGAATCACAGAGAAAAGTTGTGCTGCTCTGGCTTCAGCTCTCAGTTCCTGCAATCTGACAGATCTGGATCTCAGTATTAATGATCTGCAGGACTCAGGTGTGAAGAAGCTCTGTGTCGGACTGCAAAATCCTTGCTGTAAACTAGAGAAGCTGAGGTAAATGTTTGGAAAACTTATATTTAGTGCAAAAGTTCTAAAGCCATTCAAAACAGAGTAAGCAACTGTTCAACTCAGCAATAATACCTGTTTAACAAACCCATTCTGCTCCCTTCAGGTTGTCCAACTGTAGTATTAATCATGAAGGTGTGAGGTCACTGACTGAAGCTCTGAAATCAAATCTTTCCCACCTTAAAGAGCTTGATCTGCTGGAGAATGATCTGGAAGAGTCAGACTTGAAATTGAATTGGTAATATTATTTAATGGACCTAAGAAGACATCAACTCTCAATTTACAGCTGTATTTTTTATTAATTACATAAAGAATAATGGTGTAACAAATGTATTGCTGATTTTTAGTTAATACATTAATGTTAACTAATAGGACCTTGTAAAGTGTTATCATTATATAGAGGTTTATAAACATACTGTATGTAATAAACGTAATACATTTACAAGTATACGTACATACTGTACATAAACCTTCATCCATGTCAGAGAATATTACTTTTGCTGTGAAAAGTGTATTTAGGAAAACTGTAATCAAAAGGCAAAAAGTCAAAGCCAGGAAGAGAAATACAAAGAGAAAGAATACATTAAAATGGAACCAGGGTGTAGAGAAAAATACTTCTAGGCCATGCAGGTTCACTGAACCAAATACAAGCTCCAACCAGGTTTCAAATGACATGACGCTGAGTAGATAATGACAATATTATAGTTTAGGTTGAACTTGGTTTAAGTACCAGCACTTAACCTCCTCAAGACATAATAACAAAGATGAGCGAGAAGTTGGTCCTCCAGATCTAATAGGTAAATAAATCCAAACATCATGTGCATAAAGATGATAAGACATACTGTGTTTTTAAAAAATAAGGCCTAAAGGCAGCAAACATTGTGTAAACAGAATAGGCCCCAAAATGGAGCCCTGAGGAACTCAACCCTCAATAAAATCTGAAAAGGAAGGGAAATCCCCTAGTCTCACTGAAAAGGATCTTCCCTTCTAATATGAAGAACACCATTTTAAAACAGTCCCTCTTAGACACACAACATGCTCTAAACGTTGAATAAGGATCTCATGATCTTTTGTCTTGATGTCATGTCATGAATCAAAAACTGCTCTAAGGTCGAGCATAAATAACAGTGTAGTGTAGTATAATGTATACAACTTATTCAATTCATTTTTACTTCCATCACAAAAATATACTATAGAAATTAGGTTGTTTCATTGACATCGTGACATTTTTAAAAAGATATTGAAAAACTGTAATGTACTCCATTTTTTCCACTGCTTTCTCTTGCTTAATAGAGAATGGCTTGTAGAGTGCAAAGTGTTTATCAGATGTACACTTCTTTTTCCTGGGAAACGGAGGGCGCATTTGAAGTTGCTTTCGAAATACGTCAGACTTTGTCACGCTGCCATGACAGTAAGCGTGATTTCACCAAGTACAACATGTTCCTGGATCAACATCCTTGTTGATCCTGGAACAACATTCCAATCAACCAATCAGAACTGAGATATAACTTTTCAGGAAATATCAGTTTTAGGCTTAAAATCAGGGTAAGGTGCTACTACACTCTTGTTAATCAGCTATCATTTCACACTGATTTTAGAAATAAATTATTGGTAGGGTTAGGTTTAGGGGTAGGGATTGTGTTAAGTCTATATTTTTGGACAATAATTTTGATCCAGGATCAACAAAAGATGTTGATCCAGGAACATGTCTTACTTGGCAAAATCACGGTGACCCTGCGGTGACACAATTGGCCTTGGAATGTGGTCTTGCATGCATAACTCACTTAAGGCTTAGTGTGGCTCAGATAATGTATATTTATGGTTTAATTGGTTTATTATTTGCTAAAAAGTGGCCTGTTTGAGGACCAAAATGCCACCATTCCATGCAGCATGTGGGCCACTTGAGGAATGTTGGGAAGACCAGGATTAGAATAAAAATCAACTGTGGCCCACATTAGGGCCAGTTTTGGTTTATATGGTTGGCTTACATGCGGCAATGCTAAGGTTTACTTGAGGCCCAAATCTGGCAAACAGGAGTGGTCCACCCAAATGCCCTCATTCTTCACAGTATGTGAACCGGAACAAGGTGTTGGATGTGGGCCGGATCTGGGCCAGAATTCAAATCAATGTTTGCCAGATTGTGCCAGTTCTGGTTTATATTATTAATTTTCATGGCTGGCATGTGGCATTCCTTTGGCTTGCTTGTGGCCCAAATCTGGCAAACAGGAGTGGTCCACCCAAATGCCATCATTCTTCACAGAATGTGGGCCGGATCTTGGTCAGAATTTAAATCAATGTGGCCCAGATTTGAGCCAGTTCTGGTTTATTTGGTTTATTCATGGCTGACATTGGGCCTTCCTTTGGCTTGCTTGTGGCCCAAATCTGGGAAACAGCAGCAGGCTTACTCGTTGCCTTAATTTGGAGAGGTGTTTGGGCCAGATGAAAGTGTCAGGTATGGGCCTGGTCTGGGGCCGGATTCATGAAAATCTTCTCAAGAAATAAATTAAGAAATGTCTTAAAATAAATTCCACAAAGTTAGTAAGGATGTTCTTAAGTTCAATTCTTGAAAAATTCTTAAGTTCTCAAATATATTCTTAAGAACATCTTAATTTTTTTCTTAAGAAGAAAATAACAGCTGTTATCTGAATGAATACTTGATGCACTGATGAACTCACACTATTGTCTTTTTGCGCTTCCTGCAGTTCACCCTAATAATCTAGTTAACTACAAATGAAATAAGTTAAATATTAATGGTATAACAATTAAATAATGCATTAAATATTTTGAAATGGTTTTAGATTTAATTTAGTAACTACATTTTTTTACTTTTATCTTTAAATGTAAAAGCTGATAAATATATTCAGTCAACACAGACTTGTTACTGTTGTAGTTTTGCTACTCTAAATTTACTCTGAATATTTTTCATACTTTTTCCCATTTTTCCCTTATCTGAATTTGATCTGTTTTTTGTTATTTCTTCTCTCTTTTTACATTACATACAAACTGGACTTTATTACATTTATTGCATGAAATGAACTGTATTATACACCTTATACACAAGCGAACTTAAACTGAGTTACGATATCAAATTCTACGTACTGTTAGATGTTTTATTGTTCTGCGTTGTGATGTGATTGTATTTGCTATTATTATTATTGTTACAGTAAAGTGTTATTTTTATATTCAACTTCTGTTGTTATTCAACTTCTGTTGTTTTTCATAGGATTAAAATCCTATAGGAATGACCCTACAGGATATTTATGTATTGTCCTATAAGATTATTCCTATGGGATTCCTATAGGAATGGTTCCAAATTATGATAGAAATTTCAATTAGAATCCTGTACAATTTTACTATTGTAACGTTCTGCATTCTGCATATCAGCTCGAGCAGAGCTCATTAGCATTAAAATATTAATGAAGAATAAAAACCAACCTGTAAACCTCGTGTTTTATTCTGCAGGTTTCTGGTTCTTCGTGTTTTATTCTCCGGGTTTCTGGTTCCTCGTGTTTTATTCTCCAATTCTCTGCGCTGATTGTGTCGGGGCATATTTATTTATTTATTCAATGACATGAGGCTTTGTGATTCCTGCAGTTGCTATACTTTATACTTCAGTACAATAAAATTTCACAAATTTGGAGTTGAAATGGCAGCTGAGCTAATGAGTGATCCTCTGCTGCCGTCTAGTAGTTATAATGGTAATTTAATGTCATTTTCATCTTAAAAGTCTTTGTTTTCTGCTAGGAAACACATTTTTTCATGTCATCTTCATCTTTAAAGTGAATTTTACTACAAAGCCATAGAGTTGAAAAGGCATTATAAGTGTTTAAAATGTGTTTATGACTATAAGGTAAGTTATTGATTATCATTACAAAACAATACAATTTTATACAGCAGTTTAAAAACAACTGGAGTTGATATATATAATCCTCTCATTATCTTGTCATGCACGTCTTCTCCATGTACACACACATATCATGGGAGAATCGTTGTCCAATGTCAAACTTTTTAACTGGAACATAAAACCTGACCAAGACAACTGGCCATAAGAACATCATATTACTCAATCAATTCAAATAATTAAAAAAGTGCTACACAAAACCGTAAAGCACAACATT
This sequence comes from Cyprinus carpio, assembly GCF_018340385.1. Classification (NCBI taxonomy): domain Eukaryota; kingdom Metazoa; phylum Chordata; class Actinopteri; order Cypriniformes; family Cyprinidae; genus Cyprinus; species Cyprinus carpio. The sequence goes on from NC_056599.1 coordinate 645,526, forward strand.
CAAAACAGCTCAAAATGGTGGCAGAACAGGCATTTTGTACTCACTACTCCAGTATTTATGCAATGAAATTTTATTAGAAACAGCATATATTAATATTTCATTATTATCAGTTGTTAAACAATATATATTTTGCTATGTAAAGGCGGACTCCTGTTCTAATCAGCAGATAACGTTACAATAAAACGAGCTCAACAACTCACCAACAGAGATCATTCACCCAAAATTGTTCGTTTAGGATGCAGATCAGATAAGTATTACTATTTCTTCCTTTTAAGCGTCTTTAAATCAACTTTTAACAAGTTAAACAACGTTAATCTCTCGATTTCTCAGCTTCTTCTCTTTGACCGTTACCGATTTCTTAAAGGGGTCATATGATGTTGCTAAAAAGAACATTATTTTGTATATTTGGTGTAATGCAATGTGTTATGTGGTTTAAGGTTAAAAAACACATTATTTTCCATATAATTTGCATTATTGTTTCTCCTCTATGCCCCGCCTTTCTGAAACACGTTGATTTTTACAAAGTTCATCACTCTGAAAAAGCGAGGTGTATGCTGATTGGCCAGCTATCCAGTGCGTTGTGATTGGCCGAATGCCTCAAGCATGTGATGGAAATGCACAACCCATCATCGGCTCTCTTTTAGCAGTTCAGTCTGTTCTGTTAGAACTGAATAACTCAGGATATTGGTATATTTCGCGTCAGAGGGAGTGTAAGGCACGTTTATAAACCAAATAACTTAAGTAATTTGTGGATTAGTGAATACTGGAGACGCGAAACCTTTCAAATGATTCAGTTCGATTTGGTGAACTGATTTGTTCGCGATCCTGACATCACTAGATGAGACAAAATCAATTAAACCCATTACAAATGAGGCATTTGTTGCATCCAGTGGGGACATAATTACTGATTATAATGACTTATACTGTCTTTTTACATGTTGCGTTGCATATCGCGCCGCGTAAACATAAAACCATGTCTGACAAACAACAAGCGCTACTCTACACTGCTCAAAACTGGCGTTTGAATCATCATTGGCAAATTATTTAAATATAAAAATTGTACTTACAGGCTGTGAGTCAGAAGCGCCAGACTGTCCTTGCAAAGTTTGAACTGCCCAACTTTATAAAAGCAGCTGTTGTGCCACAGACACATTGCAGGATACTGGTTCAGGCAACAGTCCTCATCCTCCATAAAATGCGCAGCACACATCTTAATATTTGGGTTGGACTGTTCTGGAACAGTGTTGAAATACAACTTAACCACTGATTTCTAGTCATGTCCTCTTTTGGAAGGCCAAAGAAAGTAGTTTTGTTTTCACAATGAAACTAACAGCGACTCGACAACATGGTGCCTGCGGCAACAGAGAGATTAAAAGTTACTCCTTTCTTTGCGCAAACATTTGGGCGGAGTTATGCAAAGCTTCCCACATTGTGAGGTAGAGATGTGGGGGGGTGTTAGAACGAGCCGTTTTAGGAGGACATGGTTGATTATTAACTTTTAGAAAGAATATCTCTTTGGATTTGAGACTTTAGTCTTTGCAACTTTACAAATCTTCTTTTTGCACCAAGAGCTTGTAACACTCTGAAGAGAAAGTAAAAACTGAAATCGCATCATATGACCCCTTTAAAGGGGAAGTGTCAGGACAATGGACCCTTTTCACATTTCCAGGTTTCTCAGCAGCGGAAATCATCATAGTTGGGATAACTTGAAGAGCAGTAAATGGGAGAGTATCACAAATATATTTTTTTGCATTCCCATTTGATCAAATAGCAAAAGAAATAATCCACCATAGTGTTGACATGACTTTTTAATAAAAGGAAAAAAAAAAAAAAACTGGGAGAGACTGATGTCAAATTTACCATCCCTTTCATAGATGCTGCATTAGAAATAGGGATCGACCGATATGCGTTTTTCAGGGCCGATGCCGATACCGATTATTACAGATCAAGGAGACCGATAACCGATATTTTGAACCGATATGTGACTTGTGTAAAAATGAAAATTAATGTCAAAATTAAGAATAAAAAGGGCCTCTGACAAAGACTCTCTTTAAATTATTTTAACACATCTTTAATTCTGAGAACTGTTCATAATAACAACATTAATATTAATAATAACAACAAACATAAAAAGTGCTGGGAGCATCCATCAGCAGCATTCTGTAAACTAAGTAAAACTTGCATCCATTAGCAGCATCCTATAAACAAAGTAAAACTTAAAGCAAATTTAAACAGCAACAAATGAACAAATAATGGAAAATAAATGTAATCTCTCTCTCTCTCTCTCTCTCTCTCTCTCTCTCTCTCTCTCTCTCTATATATATATATGTGTGTTTTTTTTTTTTTTGTGTTTTGTATTTTATTTGCAACCCAGAATTGCATTAAAATCACACACAACCCATATTGTAATAGCGTTTTTTTTTTTATTTTTGATGTGTAAAATGTTTGTTTGACTGTTTATCACGGCGATACAAAACTAGGAAGTATACAGGACAGCGTCATCCAGAAACGTGCAATGTGAGATTATTGACAATTTACGTTATTAGCATAGGGTTATAAGCAGGGTGCGATTTGTGAAATAAACAAAGGGGGGGATGCTTTTGAAAAATTTTATGAAATGTTTTTAATAGGACGGAAATTGTATTTAGTGTGATCTCAGTTTAATAAAAACATTGTAAGCCTACGTTAGGCCTATTAATTGTAATGATTTAATGTCCACGGTTATTCAAACAACAAATTACATCGAGAAAGCGAGCAAAAAAACACAACGGAGGTTTTTGGAACTCCGAATCAGTTAAACCCATTGCGTCGCAAAATGATTCACTGTTTCGATGCGCTTCAATCGGATCGCGTATCCGCGAATCATTTGAATCAGATCTGGACGTCAGAGCGGGTTTGCAAGATGTTTTTATCCTCCACCGGGGATAAAAGTTATTCAGCAGAGGCAGGGATGCATAGACCAGAAGGGGGGAAATCCCCCCATCCCTCCCGGCAAATCGCACGCACCCTGGTTATTAGTCAAATGAGAGAGCGCGGCCGCGGAGATAACTAAATCAGGAATAGGGAGCTCGCGTCGCGTCAGGGCGTCAGAGCTCGCGCTTGATGCCCTTTCAGCTCTTCAAAATTGCATAATGGTAATTCTGAATCTGTATGATAAATTATTTTGCAATCATGTTAGAAATAAAGCAACATTTCTCCAAATATGCGCAATTTATTTGACTAAGAGCCCTAACGGAACGGACGCTGTTCAGTGGAGCTATGTGAACAACACAAAAAAAAACCCGCAGCAGACGTGAGTGAATTCATTTGTGTTGATAATCTATTCACAATACAACGTTAAGTTGGCCGAATGGTGAGAGAAGTAGGTTTTAGTTTCACTATCTCAGCACTGATGTGATGATCCGTTAAAGCATATCACTGCAATGACGGACATTGACCGGGAATTCACGGTATAATAACTGAACGGGGCTTGTCATCATAAATCGATTATATTTAGGTGTTTTGCAACTTCAGTGTAGTGATTTATTGCAACTTCAGGAACGTTTTACTGCATTCTTACCTTCGAGAGATAACTTATTGATGTGTGATGATGATCACTGAAGCAGCTCCTGTGCTTTCGGTGTGAGAGCGGAACATTTTCCTGCCGCGCCAGCCGTATTGATTGGCCAGGCTCGTGACTCCCAACAAATCAGACGGACGATGGGCGGGGCTTAGTCTAGGCCACAGAGCGGTGCGCTCTGACTGAGGTGGCTGGATCAGTGCCAGATCGCGCATTTCAAAATAAAATGGTTTTATCGGCAAATCGGTTTTGAAAATGGCCGATGCCGATAACAATAAAAATGCTTAATATCGGCGCCGATAATCGGCCACGCCGATAATCGGTCGACCCCTAATTAGAAACACCCTCGCATTAGCGATAACTGTTTTTTTTTTTTTTTTTTTTTTGTAATTTGACGCAAAGGTTTTTTTTTTTTTTTTTTAGTGTTATAAATGTACATACTTTTATTTAAAAATACAAATATGAAAAACTTTCGAGGATTTAAGATGCTGATGACCGTGAAAACGCGTCATCACAGTCTTGTGAAAAGGGTCCATACCATATATAGATGTTTGTGTTTCTGTTAATTCTTAGTCACATGTAATAAATTTTAATGTCATATTTACTATCTTTGCCTTACTGTAATACTATGAATTTCAGTTATATTTGTGTGAATTTAATAGTTTTTCATGTCATTACATTTAGATCAATATATAACAAAATGATTTAATTGTACCATTTTGTTTTATGCAAAATGTGTGTAAAAATTTCCATAAACTGGTTTTCCCATTAAACACAGTGTATCTATACACTCTATCTAATTTGCATATTAATGTGTTGCTGTTAGGACAGCATGTTGAAAAAAGAATTGCCATAATGGGAGTAATAATTGGCCAGATTTTCATAATAATATCTAATATTTCATAAGAAAAATGATATAGCCTATACTTTATTTCTCCCAAAATGCATAATTAACATGCTTTTAGTCCTGGTGTCTTCTACAGTGGACGCATATGAAATTATGTCCTGTTTCATAAGAAGTCATATTTGAATTTGAAAACCCATAACATTTTCCTGAGGTGTTGTTTTATGACAAACAATTTGAAAATTACTCAGATTTAAATGACATATACAACATATAATCATATTTCCATAAGGATGTGAAATATTTCACTAAGCTAAAGTTAGCCATTTTTAAAGATCTAGGAGAAGGTGTGGTTATGGTGAAACTTCCAAACATTTAGTATCTCTAAAAAGCCCTGAATGTGGTCTGTACAGGACATCCAGACTGTGACATGAGGTCTCAAGAGAAATTCACTAAAATAGAATGTCCACTAAAAAGGCAAAAATTCCATAGCTTATAGAACATGGGATTTTTGATTTATATATATATATATATATATATATATATACATAATTTAAGATCAGTGTACCACATTCATGGAAAATTTCAAGGATGTATAATTTAGTTTTTTTATAAGCATAAAAATGACCAAAATTAATAGCTAAGAAACCATGATGAATTATGATGAACCTTGAATCTTCATTAATAATGCTGACAGTTATAAAGCTTTAAGCATTGTTAGATTTACTTGACTGAAAATAAACCATTCTTTTATTTCAGAGATGATAAAAAATAACGAGGAGAACGAAGAATCAAGTGAAGTTGAGGAGAAAAATCGTGTCAAAACTGGAGAAAAACCCTTGAGTTGCTCTCAAACTAAACAGAAAGATTTAAATAAAAGAAGAGCTAAGAAATCTTTCACCTGCACTCAGTGTGGAATGAGTTTGACAAACAAATATAATTTTGATGTTCACATGATCATTCACACTGGAGAGAAACTGTACAAGTGTTCACACTGTGACAAGAGATTCAGTCGGTCAGGACATCTTAAAACACATGAGAGTTCATACTGGAGAGAAACCCACACATGTGATCAGTGTGAGAAGAGTTTCACACAATCAGCAAATCTAAAGAAACACATGAAGATCCACACTGGAGAGAAACTGTACACATGTGATCAATGCAACAAAATGTTTTTGAGAGCTTCAGTCCTAAAGCAGCACATGAATGTTCATACCAAGGAGAAACCACATTCATGTTATTTGTGTGGAAAGAGTTTTTTAAGTCTACAGAGTTTGAAAGTACATCAGAAAATGCATACTATTATGAGAAAGTACATGTGCTTTGAGTGTGAAAAGACTTTTACTTCAGCACAGTGTTTAAAATGGCAAGAGAGGATCCACACTGGAGAAAAACCTTACAAGTGTTCACACTGTGACAAGAGATTCAGTAATTCAGCAAATCTGAAAAGACACGAGAGGATCCACACTGGAGAGAAACCGTATTACTGCACTGAATGTGGGAAGTGTTTCAATAATTCATCTTCTCTACACAGACATACAAAAAACATTCACAGATCTTCGAATTTGATTCTGCCTCCTCACCAAATGTGATACAATAATGAATCAAGCAATAAAAATATCATCTGGATAAATCTGCTCTAAACAGTCATTACAAGTGACATGACAAGGAAACATAATACATTTTTTTTTTCACAGGAATAAAGTTAATCTTCAAAACCAGCAGATTCAGCTGAGATTCGGATCAACTCTAAGATGGAGTTCCTCCCCAAAGAACAATGTCAAAAAGTTCAATTCTTGTATATAATTTTGTTTTCATATATATATATATATATATATATATATATATATATATATATATATATATATATATGTGTGTGTGTGTGTGTGTGTGTGTGTGTGTGTGTGTGTGTGTGTGTATGTATGTGACCCTGGAACACAAAACCAGTCTTAAGTCGCTGGGGTTTATTTTTAGCAATAGGCCAAAAAAACATTGTATGGGTCAAAATTACCGATCTTTCTTTTATGCCAAAATTCATTAAGATATTAAGTAAAGATCATGTTCCATGAAGATATTTTGTAAATGTCCTAATGTAAATATATTAAAACTTAAAACTTTACGATTTTCCCAGTATTTAGAATTTTTATTTTTTTTGCACCCTCATTTGCATTCCAGATTTTCAAATAGTTGTATCTAGGCCAAATATTATCCGATCCTAATAAACCATACATCAATCGAAAGCTTATTTAATCATCTTTCAGAGGATCTATAAATCTCAGTTTCTGAAAAATTGACACTTAAGACTGGTTTCGTGGTCCAGGGTCACAGACGTGTGTGTGTGTATATATATATATATATATATATATAATATAAATACACACACAGTAGTCAGCATTTGAAGTGGATCAAAACCTTAATCAAAGTTGTCCTAAAGTTCATGTTAGAAAGTTTGACTCGTAACCCTAAGGTTGTGGGTTCGAGTCTTGGGCTGGCAATACCACGACTGAGGTGCCCTTGAGCAAGGCACCGAACCCCCAACTGCTTCCCGGGCGCCGCAGTATAAACGGCTGCCCACTGCTCCGGGTGTGTGTTCACGGTGTGTGTGTGTGCACTTTGGATGGGTTAAATGCAGAGCACGAACTCTGAGTATGGGTCACCATACTTGGCTGTATGTCACGTCACCGTCACTTTCTTTTTTTTTCACTTTCATAATAATACCAGCTATATGTTCATGTTTAATATTTCCTGCATAAAGTTGTTTTGTTTTGATGAGAAATAAAACCAAATGCTGTTTGTGTACCATTCATCAGTGTCTTCGCAAATCTACACGATCACTATAAACTGACAGACAGTGATTAACCTCGTTCTTTGTCTCTATACATAAAGAGACATTTGCATAGATGAGCCTGATTTTGTAAATGTGGCCAAATACATTTGCATTAAGCACCCTGTTTGCACTTCTCTATGATTTAAAATAATAGCTTACATTAACAAATAGCAGAAATAATCATTTTTAATGAAAGTAAAGTCCATGCTTTATATAATTTCTGTGAAAATGCACAATAGCACAAAGGGTTTGCTGTTTTATCAGTTGACCGATACATTTGGCCTTGTAAAGACCATAATACATAAATGATAAACTGAAGCAGGAGGCCTTGTGATAATCTGTCCATTTGCTTATCCACTAATTTCTGAGAGTCTTTGATCAAAAATCAGTGAGTATGCATGACAAGCAGAGCATATGTTTATTTTATCAATAAACTGTGAAGAAGGAGGAGATGTGAATCAAACCACTGCGTGTGTCTCGTTCTTTTTGTACTGGAAGAAATGTTAATGTCAAAGTGTAAATATATTTGCAAAGACATTTATTTAATATTAAATGTGATCTATTCAGTGATCAGTGACTGCATCAGCTGTTGTTTATCTTTGGACTGAAGAAGCTTATGGAGGATGATTCCTGAAGACCACACCTTCCAGACACAGGTATAGATGTAGGAGTATGGTGTCTGCACAAATGAGCTTGTTCTGCAGAAGAACGTCCTTCAGTTTCTCACAGGATCTCCTGTGTGGAGCAGCATCTCTTTCATGATGGACGCTCTACTGCGGAGCTCAGACCTGATGATGGAGGATGAAGCTTTACTTCTTGGAGCTCTGGAGAGATGATCCGAGATAAAGCTGATGAAATTAATTCAGAACAACAGAATCAAATCTGCTTCCTTGTGATCCAACTGGATGAACTTCACTGATCTGCTCAGAGGTTTTCAGTTCCATGATCTGCTCTTCTATAAGATCAGGAATCAAATGCATGACATGAGTTGAAAGGTGTGCGAACTTGCAAGCACGATGTCAGACACTGTAATAGGCAGACCTGATCTGTTCAAAAGCGAGTGCCTTCATACTTCCTTGGCTGGTGCCGCTCCTCTGTCTAGAAATATGGCACATAGTCTTAGAGTTTGTACTTGACTAACTGGGGCCCAGGTCAGTAAGCAGACTACCTGGCTAAACCGACCGTCTACTAGCCACCTTATGTCACAGAAGTCAGTTAATTCTCAGCACACAGAGACTCTTTCACCTAGATATCACACTATAGAGACTGTGTCTGTTCCCCGAACTAGAAAATACAAAAAACGTCCAAACCAATTTAAGAGTAACAATTTAATTGAGGTTCAACAAATAAAAAACAGATGTAATACAGATAAACAAATGATAAAGTTTTGCTTATTGAATATCAGTTCCCTTTCTAAGAAAGCACTTTTTGTAAATGATATGATAACTGAACATAACCTGTTTGACAGAAACCTGGCTAAAACCTGATGATTACATTAACACCCGTCTACAATTACAAACCCATGTCCTCAAACGTGGGATGAATTAATTACATTGCTTCCTGCTGTGAACATTTGCAGGTACGAGTCCGACTAGCATGGAAATAATCATGTTAGCTAAAATTAAGTGTTTGTTAGTGATATAAAATTCCATTTTTAAAGATGCTTGAAGAGAATAATGTGCAATTCGTCACATGGAATTGTAAAGGCCTGAACGGTGCAGTGAAAAGAGGTAATATACTGGCTCATCTTAGGAAGCTAGGAACAGATGTTGCCTTTCTACAAGAGACACATCTTAAAAATCATGCACACAAACAGTTATATAAAAATTGGGTTGGCCACGTGTTTCACTCAAAATTTAATTGCAAGTCACGTGGAACGGCCATCATAATCAATAAAAGTATTCCCTTCATCACGTCTGATGTAATATCAGACCCTAATGGTAGATATATTATTGTAACCGGGAAACTTTATAATACCCCTGTAACACTGGCAAACATCTGTGATCCCAACTACGATGATGAGAAATTTGTGAGCTCGGTTTTAGCAATCCTACCCAATCTTCACAGTCACAACCTAATTTTAGCAGGAGATTTTAATCTGTTAATGGACACAGTATTGGACAGATCATCAAGCAGACAACAGTCTATATCTAAATCAGCCAAACGAATCCAGAATTTTTTTTAAATCAGCAAATATAATTGAAGTTTGGAGATATTTAAACCCAACTACTAAAAAATATTCTTTCTTTTCGCAACCGCACAATTCTTACTCTAGGATTGACTATTTTTTCCTAGACTCTAAATTACTTTCGTCAGTAAAGTATATTGATTATGAAGCCATTGTTTTATCAGATCATGCCCCATTGAAATTACTACTAACCTTCCCCAACAGATACACTTCCAGAACCTGGCGAATGGATAATAGTTTATTATCTAATGAAATGCATGCCGAGTTTATAAGATCCCAAATAGAATTTTATATGCAAATCAACAAAACCCCAGAGGTATCTAAAAGTATATTATGGGAAGCTTTGAAAGCTTATTTACGTGGTTAAATTATCTCTTTTTGTGCACATAAGACAAAGATTAAAAAAGATAAAAGACAAAAATTAATAGAACAAATTTCAGAAATAGATCACCAATATGATCTATTATATGAGCATCAGAAGAGACTGTTAAATTAATAAATCAATCTAGACATAAATATTATGAATATGGCGATAAAATAGGAAAGTATTTGGCTCATCAGATAAGAGTATCTGAGACATCAAAATTAATAATGGAGATTCGTATGGGTTCTGGTTGTATAACAAAAGATGTATTAGAAATTAATCAATTTAAAGAATTTAAAACTTTTTATATTAAATTATACTCGACTGAATCAGCAAAAGAAGTCAAACTCATTGGTTGACTTCTTTGATAATTTGGATATCCCCTCTATTAATGAAAGAGATAAAAAGCTATTAGAGGGTTAGATGGGTATACGCCAGAATTTTACAAGAAGTTCCTTGCTGACATCGCCCCTCTTCTTCTTAGATGTTTTTAATGAATCATTTGAGAGGGGTCTTCTTCCAGCCATGTTTTACCAAGCGTCAATTTCTTTACTACATAAAAAAGATAAGGACCCACTTGATCCAGCATCATATAGGCCAGTGAGTTTACTAAACGTTGACAACAAAAATTTTAGCTAAAATAATGGCAATTAGATTAGAAAACATACTTCCAAAAATAATACATGAAGATCAAACAGGTTTCATCAAAAATAGACAAATGGTTCACAACATTTGCAGATTATTTGATATAATTTACTCTTCTCACTCAAGATCTTATTCGGAAATCCTTATTTCATTGGATGCTGAAAAGGTTTTTGACAGGGTCGAGTGGGATTATCTCTTCTCGGCCCTGTCAAGGTTTGGTTTTGGATCTACATTTATTTTGTGGATAAGGCTTCTTTATGCATCCCCAATGTCATCAGTACAGACAAATAAATTAAGGTCTGATTACTTTATGTTAGAACGTTGTATTTGCATTAGCAATTGAACCTCTAGCAATATCTTTACGAAACTTAAGAGTCTACAGTGGGATCTTTCGAGGGATGGGGGAGTATAAAGTATCATTATATGCAGATGATTTATTATTATATATTTCCAACCCATCTAAATCTATTTCTGCAATTATTTCCACTTTAAAGAAATTTGGACGAATCTCAGGGTATAAACTTAATATGGGGAAAAGTATATTATTTCCAATTAACAAGTTAGTTGATCAACAATCTTTTGAAACACTACCCTTTAAAACTTTAACCCAGTTTAAATACTTAGGAATCAATGTCACTAATAAATTTGTGGATTTATATAAGGAGAATTTTTCAAAATTATTTGATCAAATAACACAGGATCTACAGAGATGGTCTCATATATCTATTTCACTAGCAGGAAAAATTTATATTATCAAAATGAACATTCTTCCAAAATTTTTATTTTTATTTCAGTGTATACCAATACATATTAAGAAGAGTTTTTTCCAGAGTCTTGATAAAATTATTTCAGAATTTATTTGGGATAGAAAGATAGCTAGAATAAGGAAGGCATTTTTAAAGAGACCCAAATCAAAAGGAGGAATGGGACTTCCAAACTTTCAGATTTATTACTGGGCGAGTAATATAAGAATGATGGCCTACTGGTTACAAAAACAACCTCAACTATGGGTAAGCATAGAAAGTGCATGCTGTTGTCCATCCTCACTTTCTGCTCTATTGTTTTCACCTTTACCCACTATATGCCCTTATCCATTAGACAATCCAGTCGTATCACATACACTCAAGATCTGGTCCCATGTTCAAAAATTTTTTGGCTGGCAAGCTGGTTTCCTTCAAAGCCCCATTATAAAAAATCACTTGTTTGCTCCATCGTTTAAAAATACAACATTTGATGATTGGGTTGAAAAGGGAATGTATAGCTTTATAGATATATTTATTGATGAAGTATTTCCATCATTCGAATAGCTACAAAAAAAAATAACATACCTCGATCACATTTTTTTAAATATTTGCAGCTACGAAACTTTGTTAAACAAAATAATTTATTATACCCCAACTCTCCAAATCAAACCATAATGGAAATGATACTTCTGCGTGATCCTTACAATAAAAGAAGTATCTCATATATATATGAAGCACTATTCCAGTTGACAAGCACATCAACTCTAGAACACTTGAAGTCCTCCTGGGCGGAAGATTTGGAAGTTGAAATTACAGAGGACCAATGGGAGGCAGCCCTTAAACAGATTCATGGCTTGTCAGTTTGTGCAAGACACGGACTCATACAGTTTAAAGTAATACATCGTTTACACTGGTCTAAGCAAAAGCTTAGTAAGATATTCCCAAATGTAGACCCTTCATGTGACCGTTGTGGATGTGCACCGGCATCGCTGGCCCATACGTTTTGGAGGTGCCCAAAATGATCATCCTACTGTAGAAGTATTTTTCTGACATTGTCAAGAATATTACAAAGGCCAATTGATTTAGATCCCCTGGTAGCGGTTTTAGGTATTGTTGAATCTAAGATAGCTAAAAACAGGGCTGAACAAAATATGATTTCATTTGTTTGTCTACTAGCGAGAAGATTAATATTGTTAAACTGGAAACAGAAAGTTGCCCCCACATATATAAATTTGACGAGGGATATAATGAAACATTTGGATCTAGAAAAAATCAGATTCTCCTTAAAAAATAAAGGGGATAAGTTTTCTGAGATATGGCAACCTTTTATAAATTACTTTGGTGATATTGATCCTACAGGAATTGGTTGAATTGATCCACTGAGATAAATGGTTAACTGAGCTAAGAAGAGGTTGGAATTCATACCTGAGGTGGTTATTGGACTAATGCCTCCACTTTTGTTTTATACATATTGTATACTGTTGTTTTCTCAGCATATTTCTCCTTTTTTTATTTTTTTTTTTTTTTTTTATTAATTTATTTTGTTCTGTAATTATATGTTGGATAGTTATATGTGAGATGTGAGTGAATATGTGTTGGTTTATATGTGCTGTATAGTTTTGATTTGTTTAAGAAAATATATAATAAATAAAGTGTTAAAAAAAATATTTTTGAAATTTTTTCTTTCATTTTTTGGGTTGAAATATACAGAGTAGGAGCCTTTTTCTGAAACGAAGCCATGCTTGCTGATATTGTGGTCTATAACTCCTCCCCGAACTCCCCGCTGCTCTGTATCTTGCTCTCTCATTGGCTGTCAGTCATCGCCGATGTAGTTTTCAGTCAGAACACTTTCCACACAGCAGGATTTTGAATTGCCGACAGGTCCAGACATTAAGCATGCCAAATATCTCACGGGCGTCTGCGACTTGTCTGCGATTCTCTCAAATCGCGTCTTTGCTCATTTCTCACTGCGTGATTGTCACTCGCGTGAACGAGCACTGGTTTGCCTGTGATCTCGGGCATTTGTCTGCGATTTCTCAAAACCTGTCAGCGAGCCAAAATAGGGGCTAAAATCATGCAGTCTGAACTCAGCTTAAAGGCTCAAATCCAAAGAGATATTCTTTATAAAAGTTAAGAGTCAACCACGCCTCCCTAATACGGCTTGTTCTAACACGCCCCCACATGTCTGCGTCACGATGTGGGAAGATTTGCATAACGACACCCAAATGTTAACGCAAAGAAAGAAGGCGTAACTTTTATTCTTGTTGTAGTATTGTTATTGCCGCTGCCATGTTGTGCAAACATTGTGTTTTTTGTTGTGGAAGCGAAACTACTTTATTTGGCCTTCCAAAAGAGGACGATATCCACTTTGTCATGCCTGGAGCCAATCCATCGTGCAGTGTGAACACAGCAGCGACTGAATGCTGGCCAAGATAGTCATGCAGTGTGAAAAGAACAGTGACCCGACTACTTTGAAAATTGTGCAGTCGGAACTCGGCTTTAGTCTTTGCAACTTTACAGATCTTCTTTATGCACCAAGAGCTTGTAACACTCCAAAGAGAAATTAAAAATTGAAATCGCAACAAAACAAAACGGTTATTCAAACTGGGAATAAACAGCGTAAAGAAACACAGCGCTCCAAGACTTCAGTCTCAAACTTTGAGTTTAGTATTTTCTCTGCAGACCATGCTCAAAAAGAAATATGATGCAATGTAATAAATGTAAAAGTGCTGGATCTGAAGATGATCTACTTGCTGTGAATGTTTTTTGTATGATTGTGTAAAGCAGATGAATTATTGAAACACTTACCACATTCAGTGCAGTGATACGGTTTCTCTCCAGTGTGGATCCTCTCATGTGTTTTCAGATTTACTGACTGATTGAATCTCTTGTCACAGTGTGAACACTTGTATGGTTTCTCTCCAGAGTGGATCCTCTCGTGTCTTTTCCGACTTAATGACCGGCTGAATCTTTTGTCACAGTGTGAACACTTGTATGGTTTTTCTCCAGTGTGGATAATCTCATGCAGTTTTAAACAGTTTGCTGAAATAAAAGTCTTTTCACACTCAAAGCACATGTACTCTCTCACACCAGTATGTATTTTCTGATGTACTTTCAAATTGTGTAGAAGTGAAAAACTCTTTCCACACAAATAACATGAATGTGGCTTCTCCTTTGTATGAACTCTCAGGTGTTTCTTCAGGTTTGAAGCTTTCAAAAATGTTTTCCCGCATTGATCACATGTGAACAGCTTCTCTCCAGTGTGGATGCTCATGTGATCTTTGAGGTGTGATGATTGTTTGAAACTCTTCCCGCACTGATCACAAGTGAATGGTTTCTCTCCAGTATGAACTCTCATGTGAATATCAAGATGAGATTTGTATGTAAAACTCTTTCCACACTGAGTGCAGGCGAAAGATTTCTTGACTCTTCTTTTCTTTAAATCTTTCCGTTTAGTTTGAGAGCAACTCAAAGGTTTTTCTCTACTTTTGTCATGATTTCTCTCCTCAACTTCACACAATTCTTCATTCTCCTCATTTTCTTCATTTAACTCTGAAATAAAAGTTTCAGTTAGTCATAAAAACAGAAGTCTGAAAGGAGATAAAAATGAACCCTGATGTATAGCTTTTTGATGGATTTTTATAAATTGTCACTGAAACTGTATTTAAGTATTATAGGCACAAATCACATGTTTCTATGGGGAGAACTATTAAATATGTTTGATCAACAAAAAATATCTAACATGCATTCATTTTGTTTAACAAAGTACCCATATCATAGAAAGTATTATTATTTGATACTTCCTCTAGATCTAGGTGGCGAATGTCGGTCCTGGAGAGCTGCAGCCCTACCAGAGTTCACCACCCCTGCTCTAGATTATTCAACAGCTCTAAAGATCTTTCCTGTTACAACAAAACTAAATCTGCTTGAAGCCTCATTAATGAAAAATAAACAGCAACCTGTTTGTTCTTCACTATCTTCAGTGTGTTTGATTCTGCAGGGTTCTGGATCTCTCATCTTCTCTCTGTCCTCTTTAATAAACTCTTTGCAGATTTCAGCTCTTCCTGATGCTCCTCTTTACTTGTAAACTGATAGAAAATTTCCAGCATTTATTGGTGAACGTGTGATTGTTGTGGGAGAAGCTTCACTGAACATGAATTCCTGTGTGGAAGAAGCAGATTTGCCAAAATAAAAAAAAATAAATAAAAAAATCTGTTTATTTATTATTTTTTAAACTAATTTATACATTTAAGCATTAACATAAGTGAAGCTTGTGTAAAGCTATACTACATAGACATTTCCAGTCGGCTTGTTATTGTATTATGTAAAGCTGCAGGAAAGCCCACAATTCAGCAGACATTTAATGAAACAAATCAAAGAAAAAATAAACAAATACTACTTATCAAAATATAAGTTTTAACATAGACATTTAAAAATAACACATTTTAGAGCTGTACCTGCAATAGCATGATACCATGAAACTGTGATATTTTTGTTTAAGGTTATCATACCGTGACAATCTCATACCAGCCCATGACTACTGCCAAGTAGCATTATATCTGTATATTTACACCTGAGAATGCTTTGACACGTTATAATGGCACATGATGCCTAAGGGACAGTCTCACAGTTCATATATGCTTTTAAATGCCAAAATTGCCCAAGTAGTAGCCTATTAACATTCAATACTTTAAATACTATACTATAACACTATCAATACTATAAATGCAGTTGTGAATCCACCTGTTTGTAATTACCTTTTTGAAACAGTTAATGTGTGCATTTTTGTTTTTTTTTTTTTTTTTTGTAGAGAAGATTTAGAAAGAATATCAGGCCTGCTACTTATGATCCTGCTGTTCATTCAAGTCCCAGTGCTACTTTTAGCCAGTTCAGTTGTTTCCTTTTCTTTTCTACATTAAATTGTTAATCAGCTAAAACTGTCTGGGTCTCCTTGTCTTTTTAAATAAGTTTTTGATGTGGTTGGCCCTGTTTTCTAGTTTTTATTAATAAGTGCCTAGAATCAGGAATTGTACCTGACTGTTTGAAGCATGCCATTGTTAAACCTCTTTTTAAAAGTCCGAATTTGGATCCAACAGTTTTATCTAATTTTAGGCCCATCTTTATTATTTCTTTCTTATCCAAAATTTTGGAGAAAGTGGTTTTTCACCAGCTGCAGAAATATTTGAATGGCAATACGATTTTTGATGTTTTCCAGTCAGGTTTTAGAAAGTTTCACTCTAAAGAGAGAGCACTTGTAAAAGTTTTAAATGACGTTTTAATAGCCACTGACTCAGGTGACTCTGGTGTACTGGTTCTATTAGACTTAAGTGCGGTATTTGATACAGATGACCATGAGGTCTTCCTTGCTTTTCTAGAACAAGTTTTGGGCATCAAAGGAACTGCATTAAGTTGGTTTCAGTCATATCTTAAAAATAGAAGCTTCTCAATCAATATTGGACTATAATTTTCAGGGGCGGTCCCCCCTGACTTGTGGTGTCCCCCAAGGCTCTATTTTGGCCCCTGTTCTCTTTATATATGCTTCCTTTAGGCTATATTTTTGAAAAGGCTTGTACTATCACTGCTATACAAACGATACTCAACTATATGTGCCCTTGAAGCATAAAACTGGTGTAGACTCCCTCTGTGCCTGTCTTTACGATGTCAAAGCCTGGATGTCTTTTCATTTTTTAAATCTAAATGAGAGTAAAACATTGTGTTTGGCTCTTCTGAAGTCCCAAACATTTCTCATGTAAATGCTGGTGTTTTATGACCCGACCAGGCTACAAAAGTCCAAACATAGGCACTTATTATAAGTGTACTGTAGTGATTCGGGATAAGACAAAAAGTGACGTGACATTCAGCCAAGTATGGTGACCCATACTCAGAATTAGTGCTCTGCATTTAACCCATCCGAAGTGCACACACACAGAGCAGTGAACACACACACACACTGTGAACACACACCCGGAGCAGTGGGCAGCCATTTTATGCTGCGGCGCCCGGGGAGCAGTTGGGGGTTCGATGCCTTGCTCAAGGGCACCTAAGTCGTGGTATTGAAGGTGGAGAGAGAACTGTACATGCACTCTGCCCCATGCACTACCCCCCCCACCCACAATTCCTGCCGGCCCGAGACTCGAACTCACAACCCTTCGATTGGGAGTCCGACTCTCTAACCATTAGGCCACGACTCCCCCACGTGGTTTTGAAGATTAATTCATGATGCACTCATTCATTTATATACATTTTGCAAGTTTTGAATACAGAAAAGGTGACATATAGTGCTGCTTTATATTGGTTCGCATTCATTCCCCTCTCATAAGTCACGAAACTTAACAGCAACATCACTGCAAACATCGAAACAATCATTTACACGAACATACAACAACACAAAATCGCTGTTCTTAATTAACTTTACACGTTTTCCACACATAGACCTACTTACTGGATGCTGCTTAAAATGTCTTCAGAAAACACACAAACAGCTTACTCGATGAAATCAAGACAGAAACGAACTCGTTTATTGTTGCAAACATACTGTGTTAAGTGTATTTTACAGTTGTTTAAATATGAGAAATACCGTGCTGCTCACTACTCACCTCGGAAGATCGCTGCAGCTGTGTCCGAGAGCTTTGACGACTCTTCACGGTTCCTGCTGAAAGTGATTTGTTAGCTCAGCTCTCACTAAATCCAGCCCTGCGTTACATTCGGAAGGACTCATCCCCTAATCCCTTCAAATGGTTTACCCTCCGGAGTGAAAGCTTCGAAGGGTTAAAGACCAAACAACTGTCTTGAAGTGCCCTTCTGCGTCATCATCACGTGCCCACGCGGAGGCGCCGTCATCATCAGAATCAGAACGAGTTATTTGTTTTAGTGACAGAAGCTCCACAGAGCAACAGAATGACAGTGAAAAGATAGGACACAGATAATAAAAAATAATTATATTAAAATAACCAAAATACACACTGTACAAAAAAAGCAAAAATACAATATATATAATATAGACAATTATGTATGTAAATTTATGATATGTGCGAATTTGAAATGGTTTCAAATAATAATTATTATTATTTTTACTTTCTGAAGTTACTAGATATTTTGTTATGTCTAGATCATGAGAAAACAACTTATGTAAAGTTTATGATGAATCAAGAGAAAAATAATAATCCGTGTAATAATGCGTGCCTTTAGGACATTCATAAACCAAGGAACAGCACACATTTAACAAAGTCGCCTTGAACTTGTGAATCTTCGTAAGTGAAGCTAATTAAAATTTGAAAATTGCTTAAAAACTGCTGCCTCCTCTCTCCAGACCATTAAGTCTCAACTTAAAACTCATCTATTTCTATAAATTACTTATTTACCTCTCTGCTTCTCAATTTCACAATTTCTGTCTGTATGACACACGACCACCCTCTTGACATAATCTATGTTCGTCATATGATTGCATGACCTCTTGTTGTTAATTATCTGTAGTTCTTTGCTGTCAACACTTGATTGTCTGGTGTATTTTGTTTGCCAATTCATTGTATTATTGGGTTCTTGAAATGCACTATATTAAATAATAATAATAATAAATAAAAATGGACTAAAATTGGAATGCCTTATGATTTGTGTTTGATGAGAAATAAAAGCAAAAGCTCAAGATTGTTTTCTGGTGCATTCATCAGTGTCTTTGCAAATATACACAATCAAACTGACGTGACGACGGTGATTAATCTCATTCTTTTGTCTCTCTACATAAAGACACATTTACATAGATGGACGAACATAATCACCTGATTTTGTAAATGTGGCCAATCACATTTGCATTAAGCACCCAGTTTGCACTGTCTATAATTTAAATAGCTTTAATTTACAAAATGAGCCTACAATAGCAGAAACATAAATGATCCATGCTTTACAGTTTCTGTGTATGTGCTCAATAGCAATGTGTTCATCCTGTCTTGTGTTTTTCATCTAACAGTGACACATTCAGCATTAATGTATGAGATCTCAGTGAAGAAGCAGAATTGGTGTTTTGTGTTCACTGTTTGATCCTCATGATTCATTCAGAGCTAAACACTAGAAACCAGTTCAGAAAGCTCAGTCTGGACATCAGACAGACGTGCTCCTCATGTCTCTGCTTCACTTTCTGAAGTCTCTTCACTTTGAACTTTAATCAGATTTCTGCTGACTCTATATCAGGGGGTCAAACTCATTTTCACTGAGGCCCACTTCAACATTATGACTGCCCTCAAAAGACCGATTGTAACTGTAAGACTGTACAAAAGTCACCACTCCTTAACATATTGTTAAATTTCTGTCTATTTTGTTATTACTTATTTTAGTTAACAAAGATATGCATTAGCACAGATGTAACATGTTATTGCTCTGTGTTATTTTAACATAAGTACTTTTAATTTATCAGATTAAGAAACCCACTTTACTCCACAAATCAAGGTGGATAACAAATGACAAATATCATCAAGCACAAGTCATTACATCAACTTTGTTTTAAAAAATTGTTACTTTTGAGATGGACAGAACTATGGTACAACAAATAATTGAGCTGCTAAGAATGTGTGACAGATATGTCATTTAAAAAAAAATGAAAATGCATCTCAATATCACGATTTCTGTTTCTATTTGGCGTGCGATTTAAACACAAAAATTGACTTTGATGTGAA
This sequence comes from Cyprinus carpio, assembly GCF_018340385.1. Classification (NCBI taxonomy): domain Eukaryota; kingdom Metazoa; phylum Chordata; class Actinopteri; order Cypriniformes; family Cyprinidae; genus Cyprinus; species Cyprinus carpio. The sequence goes on from NC_056599.1 coordinate 665,362, forward strand.
TTTAATACGCAATCAGTGCTTGAAGAGGAAAAAAGAAGTGGCGGTTTTCAAACCAACAAATAAATAAATGAGTGCTGTCAATCGATTAAAAAAAATTAACAAATTAATCGCATGTTTTTTTTCGGAAATTAGTTGTGATTAATCCCACCTAAAATTTTAATTTTTAAATACTTTTATATTGTAATAATTTCACATTTAAACTTCAAATTAATGTAGAAACAACATAAAGACAGTATATTTTTTAATATTTGTTTAATGACTGAAGGCCAGTATCACTGATAACAATACTATTAAATTGTTCAGTTTCCCTTAATATTTAATCCAGCATGCTGTCTGTGGAGTGGGACCTTCATACTTAAAATAACAATAGACACACTGTGAATGGTTTAATGTGAACTGGCCATCTGGGCCGCCACTTTTCAGATACATATAGATTTATTTTGCATCTCAAGAAGCTACAATGATAATGCATCTAAAGAATGTATTTGAGAAGTTTCCGCCACAGAGCAAAAAAGACACAATAAAAGCAACTGAAACTGCTACTTTGCTTATCTTACTCGGATCGGTTCAGTTTAGTGGTAGACAGTAAAATGTGCCTAATGCAGAAACGACAAATACTGCTGAAGGTGACTGTCTTTTAAGGTTCATGTTTTTTTTTTTTTTTTTTAAGTTCTTCTGACACACTAACCTTTTTTTTTGAAGTGAAAGGAATTCACCCCAAAAAGATTCGTGGTTGAGGATTTGAGATTTGGATTTCTCAGGAAAAAAAGAATGAAGCACTTTATTCAGCAAGTAGAGATAAAACATGAGTAAGTCTCTTTTTATTGATTTATATATTTGTACTAGTTTTCACATTAACGCAAAACATTTTACTAAGACTTTTTTCCAAAGACTTTTTCCAAACTATAATTCCTGACTAAATGTATAATCAAGGGAAATATTATGAAGTTTCAATAACAATATACACTACTATACTCATCTAAAAGTTTGATGTAAATAATATAAATGTAACAATAAATGTAACTGTAAATAAATGTAACAATCATTGCTGTTCTTTCAATTTATCCCCCTAAAAAACCTAAAAAAAAAATATTCTCAGCTCTTTCAACATTAATACATTAATAATAATACACACACACACATAATGATAATAATAACAATAAATGTTTTTTGTAGAAAATACATTGTTAAAAGGATTTCTGAAGGATCTGTGTGGACTGAGTAACATTCAAAAAATCTAGTTTGAAAGTCTTTGATTTTTCCTAATAAACCTGCTATAACTGCACTGTGAATATTAAATTATGTTGTGGGATAATTTAAATGCCATTCTAAATAAACTAGCAAACATCAAATTATATAGATTTATTTTGTCCCTCACATTCTTCTTTTAACTCATCAGTGACACAGCTGGACTGTTCAGATACATATAAATTATAGGCCTTTGTCTGCTACAATGATAGCATCACTGCTTTTGACTTTTACCAACAAAAGTTCTAGAAGTTTTAAATCATTATATTGTTTTCCACCTTTCACAATTTAGAAAAAAAAAAAATAAAAGACTAGTACACCCTGGGAACCAATTTTCTGTAATGCATTGCCTTACAAGGATTTAACATTTTAGCAATAACTACACATTTTTTTTCTCAAAAATAAATCATGCTCAGTTATCTACATTCAGTTTAGCCTAGCTAGGTGGATTTTCATAGTGAGATTAGACTTCTACAGATATTTATAAGAAACTAAGTGACAAACTTTCAATCCTGACTCGACAGAGGGTAATGTTCTGCACAACCTAAGAGAACATTTTTTTGAAGTGATGTGTCACTTTGTGCATTTTTTGTATGTTGTGTAATATGACTTTAGTCTTTCGTATGTCTGGCTGAATGAAAGGGCGACGAAGCAGTACATCTGGGTCTTCCACTCTTTTCAACAATTAATAATATAACGCTGCATAAAAATCTGCTACAATATCCCCTTTTAATTCTATCTTTGAATCCACCATAACTGATAATGATTAACAGACTGGTTGCCGAAACATCCTTAATCAATGTATTTCTTGTGATAGATTGGTCTAAAAGGATTTCTAAACTGAAGCCTGATGACTGCATGCATATAAACACCCAGGACTCAACAATTCCTACAGATACAAGTCAATCAGCACAGTCCTTGACAACCTGGCGCCCTGACCTTTTGTCTATCACCAGGAGACCTGTGTAGAGAACGCTCATCCATAGCTTACATTTTTCAGTCGTTCAACACTATTCTAGAATATTAAATGGACTTTTTCTTGTTGTTTTTTATTTTAATTAAATGAATACGGATGGTCTAAATAAACGACAAACATCAATTATATAGATTTTATTTTGGTCCTCACATTCTTTCTGTACTCATAAACTCTTACTTTCCTTCAAGAGTCAGCAAACTGATATGGCATGCAATAAAACAACAGAAATATGGCTACATGCAAAACCTATAAGGAATGCATGATTATTTATTTCAGAAGCAAAAATGCTTCTGACATTCAGGAACTTAATCTGAATCAGCTCGGTTTTGAAGATTAAGAAAATTCACTGCTGTTTCTTTGCCATGACATGTACAGTTTAGATATAGATCTGAATTCAAGAGTTTGAATTGGCCAGTCAAGCATATGACACAGCTCCAGATCTGAAAGCTGCAAGAGGATCAGTGAATATTATTTATTTGTCTGTGTAAGACTTGAACAAAAACACTTCCCACATTCAGTGATGATACGGTAATCCTCTGTCTTTTCAGACTTAAAGCCTCTACTGAATTTCCAGTGTGAACACTTGATGCTTCTCACTTTGGATTCTCATGCGGGTGGCTGTAGTAAAAGTCTTTTTCTTACACTCAGCATCTTCCCCTACAGCAGCATATATTTTCTGTGTAGATCCTTCCACACAAATTACATGAATCTGGCTTCTTTGTATGAACTTCTGGTGACTCATATGGACTGAAGCGTTCAACAATGTTCTAGCAAACATGAGTACAGTTTCTCTCTAGTTATCTTCCCTTGATTGTTTAAACTCTTTTCATTGATCACATGTGATAATGATATGGCTGTAAGATGTCCTTGTTCATGACTGTGCACAAGGTTTCTCTCCAGTGGACTGAAGGTTTTCTTAGAACTTGAATCGTGTCATCCAGATCATATGGTGCTGTTTTGTGTTTAGGCTTATTCAAGTCTTTTCACAATCCACAGTACTCTCTCACACCAGTATGCATTATCTGACTTTCAGCTCTCCAGATCTCCTTTGTATGCTGAGGTGTTTCTTCAAATGAAGCCTCAAAAAATGTTTTGATCCTGGGCCAGCTCCCAAACGTAAGTCATGCTTAAGTAATGATTGTGCACACTATTATCATTAGTGAATGGTTTTCTCCAGTATGAACTTCAGTGATGTAGTGTGAAACTCCACATGGACAGGGTGAAAGATTTCCTTGGCTCTTCTTTTCAAATCTTTCTGTATGGGGTGGAGCAACCTTGTTCTGGTTTAACATGATTTTCATCAACTTCCACTCAGCAGCTTTCTTCAATGATTAAAATAAAAGTAAAAAATGGTTAAAAGTAACAAAAACGAAGAAATGTGGACAAAATAATAACCCTGATATAACATTAAAGTGCAGTGATACAAAATCTTGGAATAAGTGGTTGCATTTTTATAAATTATACTCTCCAGTGTGCTAATCCTTCTGGACTTTTTCTTGTTGTTGTTTTATTTTCATTAATGATACGGATGGCTACAGTTTCATTAGGCTGCTGTCACTTTAAGAACTAATGCGTAGATCCAGTATATCAGATTTTCTCCAATATATCGCTTTACCTCAAAGCCAAACTCCAAATTGAAAATAAAATATGATTAATCACATTTAATAAAAAATCTACTTTCCTTCATGAAAGAGTCAGCAAACTACAAGTGATACATGCATTATAAAACAACAGAACATAATATGAAACTCATAAGAATGCACAGTGATATTATTTATTTCATGAAGCAAAATGATATACAAGAATAAACCTTTCGGACATTGTTCTTTGGGGAGGAACTCTATCTTTGAGTTGATCTGAATCTCAGTTGAATCTTCTGGTTTTGAAGATGAAGAGGAACTTTATTCACTGTGAAAACTTTAGATAATGTTTCTTTGTCATGTCACATGTACTGACTGGTTAGGACAGATTTATCCAGATTATATTTTATTGCTTGATTCATTATTGTGTCACATTTGTTAAGGACACAGCATCAGATCTGAAAGTGCTGGATCTGAAGAGGATCTACTTATTGTGAATGTTTTTTGTATGTCTGTGTAGAGAAGATGAACAACCGAAACACTTCCCACATTCAGTGCAGTGATACGGTTTCTCTCCAGTGTGAATCCTCTCGTGTCTTTTCAGACTTGAAGACTGACTGAATCTCTTGTCACAGTGTGAACACTTGTAGGGTTTCTCTCCAGTGTGGATCCTCTCATGCACTTTTAAACACCGTGCTGTAGTAAAAGTCTTTTCACACTCAAAGCACATGTACTCTCTCACAGCAGCATGTATTTTCTGGTGTAGTGTTAAATATTGTAGACATGAAAAACTCTTTCCACACAAATTACATGAATCTGGCTTCTCTTTTGTATGAACTCTCTGGTGACTCTTCAGGACTGAAGCCCACAAAAATGTTTTGTTGCATTGATCACATGAGTACAGTTTCTCTCTAGTGTGGATCTTCATGTGGTCCTTAAGGCTTGATGATTGTGTGAAACTCTTTTCACATTGATCACATGTGAATGGCTTCTCTCCAGTATGAACCCTCATATGCCCTGTAAGATGTCCTTTTTGTGCAAAATTATTCCCGCACTGATCACATGTGTACGGTTTCTCTCCAGTGTGGATCCTCTCGTGTGTTTTCAGATTTGTGGACACACTGAATCTCTTGTCACAGCGTGAACATTTATAAGGTTTTTCTCCAGTGTGGATCATCTGGTGCTGTTTTAAACACTTTGCTGTAGTAAAAGTCTTTTCACACTCAAAGCACATGTACTCTCTCACACCAGTATGTATTGTCTGATGTACTTTCAAATTGTGTAGAAGTGAAAAACTCTTTCCACACAAATCACATGAATGTGGTTTCTCCTTTGTATGAACTCTGAGGTGTTTCTTCAGGACTGAAGCCCTCAAAAATGTTTTGCTGCATTGATCACATGTGTACAGTTTCTCTCCAGTGTGGATCTTCATGTGTTTCTTAAGGGTTGATGATTGTGTGAAACACTTTCCACACTTATCATTAGTGAATGGTTTCTCTCCAGTATGAACTCTCATGTGATGCTCAAGATTTGTTTTGAGTGTGAAACTCTTTCCACACTGAGTGCAGGTGAAAGATTTCTTGGCTCTTCTTTTCTTTAAATCTTTCTGTATGGTTTGAGAGCAACTCAAATGTTTTTCTTCAGTTTTAACATGATTTTTCTCATCAACTTCACTCAGTTCTTCATTCTCCTCGTTTTCTTCAATGAACTCTAAAATAAAAGTAAAAATGGTTAATTTTAAGTAACTTGTAAAAAAGCAGAGAAATGTGGACATAAATAATAACCCTGATATAACAGAGTAAAGTAGATAATTGTTATACAAAATTTTGGTAATTTTGATGCATTTTTATAAATTATACGTCCCTGACATTTTTCCATTTATGATGTACATTGATCTTTACATTATTATTTTTTAAATCATTATAGGCACTCTTCCATGTTTCTGTAAGAACTTTTAAATATGTTTGAACCACTACAAAAATGATCAGACAGTGTTATTGAAAAAAGTGCTCAGTTCATAGAAAGTGTCTCTTACAGGGCTCCAGACTAACATTTGTAAGCAGTGGCACCAGATCCAGTGAGTCCAACAGATGGTGGCACCAGAAGCAGGTTTGCTATCTCTGGGGGTATCGAAAATAAAGATAATTTAATCATAAAATTACTATTGTTTTGCATTAATTGCATTAACTATTGTTGTGCTACATCCAAACTAATTGCACTGTATTTTATGCATAATCAATTTCTATTCTTAATTGTTTTTATTCATTTTAAAAGTTTTTAAATTCCTTGTTTTATTGTTGTGATTATTTTACTTCCGTTTATGTAAAGAATTTGGAATTACCATTGTGTATGAAATGTGCTATACAAATAAACTTGCCTTGCCTTGCCTTAAAAAGTGTAGTTATTATTAATATTACATATTTATTTCTAGGTAATACACATTTGACAGTAAAGCACTAAGCTTGAGTTGGGAAGCATAAAACAAAATACTTTAACAACATTAACGTGCAAGATCCAATTTTTACATATATAATATAATATATAATACAATATATTCGACTCTTATTAAATTAACCATCAGTGGTAGTTTTAGGCAAGGCAAGTTTATTTATATAGCACATTTCGTACACAATGGTAATTCAAAGTGCTTTACATAAAAGAAAGTAAAATAATCATGAAGAAAACAAGCAATTTTAAAACTTTGGAAATGATTTAAAAATGGACTTATTTAAAATGAATTTAAAACAGTTACATAAAATACAGTGAATACATAAAATACAGTGAATACGTAAAATACAGTGAATACGTAAAATACAGTGCAATCAATTCGGACATCGCACAGTGCTCATTCAACAAATGCACAGCTAAACAGATGAGTTTTGAGTCTAGATTTAAATGTGACTAATGTTTTAGCACATCTGATATCTTCTGGAAGCTGATTCCAACTGCGGGCGGCATAGTAACTAAAAGCAGACTCCCCTTGTTTTGTGTGAACCCTTGGCATTTCTAACTGACTCGATCCCAATGATCTGAGTGGTCTGTTAGGTTTATATTCAGTGAACATATCTGCAATATATTTTGGTCCTAGGTCATTGAGTGATTTATAAATGAGTAAAAGTACTTTAAAATCAATCCTAAATGTAACTGGAAGCCAGTGTAAGGACCTGAGAACTGGTGTGATATGCTCAGATTTTGCGGTTTTAGTCAGAATCCTGACAGCAGCGTTCTGGATGAGCTGCAGCTGTCTAATGGTCTTTTTGGGAAGGCCGGTGAGGAGACCATTACAGTACAGTAGTCCACCCTGCTGGTGATAAAGGCATGAACAAGTTTCTCCAAGTCTTGACTGGAAATAAAACATCTAATTCTTGCAATGTTTTTTAGATGATAGTATGCTGATTTAGTTACTGCTTTGACATGACTACTGAAACTAAGGTCTGTCTCCAGAATCACACCAAGATTCCTGACTTGATTGTTGGTTGTTTGATCCCTAGAGTCAAGGTATGCATTCACCTTGAAAACTTCATCTTTGTTTCCAAATGCAATTTTTTCATTTTTTTCCTTGTTTAACTGAAGAAAGTTCTGGCACATCCAACTATTAATTTCATCAATACATTGGCAGAGGGAGTCAATGGGGCTGTAGTCATTTGGCGATAAGGCTATCTGTGTATCATCAGCATAGCTGTGATAGGCAATTTGGTTCTTTCTCATTATTTGACTTAGTGGGAGCACATACAGGCTAAACAAGAGCGGTGTAAGAATTGAGCCTTGTGGGACTCCACATGTCATGGATGTCCACTTAGACTTATGCTCTCCTAGACTCATATAATAGCCTCTCCCTTCTAAGTATGACCTGAACCATTTGAGTACCATCCCAGAAAGCTCGACCCAGTTTTCCAGTCTCTCTAGTATTATGTTATGATCGACAGTGTCAAACGCAGCACTGAGATCTAGCAATACCAGCACTGATATTTTGCCAGAGTCAGAATTTAAGCAAATATCATTTATTATCTTAATGAGTGCTGTCTCTGTGCTGTATTTGTTAAGATGATTAAAAACTACCTTTTCTATAATTTTGACTATAAAAGGTAGATTAGATATTGGTCTATAATTGCTCAAAATGGTGTTATCAAGATTTCTCTTTTTCAGGAGGGGCTTAACAACTGCAGTTTTCAGGGAGTTTGGAAAAGTTCCAGGGATTAACCTCCATCGGCCGTCCCACACACAGGTGACTCTCACTAACCGCTCGCACCAACCAGAGGGGGAGGGTCATGTGACTCATTATGCTCTTCGCTGCACACAACTGAGGGAGTCCTGCACTTTCTGTCTTTGACGAGAAGTAAAAAAAAACTGTGCATACCGCAGGAACGGTATAACAAAAAAACCATACTACACCTTGAAACCAGTTATTGTCCCATGCCTGTACTGAACTGACCGGCAACTTCAGTAATTAAGAAACGCTCCTGAAGTGTGATTCAGTTGCAAAAAAAAGAAAAGTTTGTGTTTCATGGCATTCTGTGACTTTTTTTTAAAATCACAAACAAAGTGCAAACCATTGACCAAATTTTATTTCTTGATAATTCGATATTTTATAATAGTGTATTTATAATTTCAAAATATGAAGCAAAAAGTAAAAGTGAATGATTAATAAGCCAATAAGTGTTCCTCTGCTGCCATCTACTGGTTATAGTTGTAATTTTATGTATTTTTTTATTATTTTAAATAATTGTTTGTTCACCACAAAATGTATATGGTTATCCCATTAAAACAACATTTAAATTGGATAATTTTAAGAGCTTTAAAGTTCTGTAAATAGTTGTGTTGTCAATGAAAAGTGTTTGAATTTCTCTCTCAAAAGGTTGTAAAAACCCTGAAATAACATTTGACTATTTCTGCCAGAACACCATGGTATCTGTAGTTAGCGTTACTTCTAGTTTTCTACATCAGCCCTGTTTGATCTGTTTATAACAGATATTTCTGTGCAGAATTCAAATGCTTCTCTCTGGATCTGCAGCAGTGTTCAGTAACAGTGTCACGAGGTCAACATTGGTTCTGTTCTGAGCTCTGATTGGTTTGCACGCATTTGCGCTGTGCTGTTATTGGTCCGAGCTGATAAGCAGCTCAAACAAGTAGCACTGTTTTGTTACACTTTTGTTTCATTTACCGTTTGAAGTTTCTCATATGCAATAGAAGTAGCAACGCTTATGAGATGAAAAAATTTGCTCTCGGCAGAAAAAATGGTCGCAGTCTGGAGCTCTGCCTTATTATTTGATGCTTCATCTATATTATTACAGTGCTGTAAAGATTTTTCGTATTACAGCAAATCTAAATCAGCTTGAAGCTTTATAACCATCAGCACCATTAATAAAGAAAGAAAAATAAACACAAACCTGTTTGTTCTTGAGTATCTTCAGTGTGTTTGATTCTGCAGGGTTCTGGAACTCTCATCTTCTCTCTGTCCTCTTTAATAAACTCAGTCGTTGCAGATTTCATCTCTTCCTGATGATCTGATGCTTGTCTTCACTTGTAAACTTATGGAAATGTTCCAGCATTTATTGGTGAATTGCAGGGGGAGGATCTTCACTGATGATGTGATTACTGTGGGAGGAGCTTCATTAAAGGTGAAATGCAGCATGTGAGGAGCTGATCTGCCAAAATAAAAAAAATAAATTATCACTGCACATCTCCTGTAATTTGCCACTTAAAGCTCATTTCATTGAAGACATCAGCATAATAAATGAGGTGAAAACAGGAATTATTGACTTGAAATAAAGAGTCTTTTCAGCAGCTCTGTTTATATTGATGAGCCTCAGACGATCAACACTCATTCAACAAGACATTCAGGATCAACAGCAGATCATCTCACTTTATTCTGAGTGTTTTGAAGGAGAGGATGAAGTGGATGCCGCCCTGACCATATCCTTCCTTCTGATATTAATTATATCATTAAAATATTGTTGGATTATTAATCAAGTTATGGCAAGAGTGAAATGTGTAACCTTATGTGCGCTTGTGAGATATTAAAGAATCCTGCTTTATGCTGTGCTTCTACTCTCTAAGATGATGACTTCATAGTGTGTGTGTGTGTGTGTGTGTGTGTGTAACGAACCATACTGATAAAATTCTAGCTAGGGCTAGGCGGCCTTGCAGTTCTGATACATTCTCTGCGTAAGTGTGTAGTATCTGCCTGTACAGGTAGAAGCTCAGACAGTCCCAGGACAAACGTTCCACTGCCGATGTCCAGCGTATCAGATATACGTCTTTGGAGAGACGCATTGCGTCTGACCTCTAAACACTTGTCACCAAAATAGTCGTCAGAAGATATGATTCAAGCTTGTGTCCATATGTGGAAACTGTCTAAGTTTATCTAGGTTTTGGAACCAATCAGAATTTTGCTGACCTACACATTGAAGCAATTAGCATCCTCTGTCGAGAGTATAATTGTTGGTGATTTTGAACTGTATATTAAAAATTGTCCTGGCTATTCCAAGCTCTATCATTGCAGTCAGCAGGTGTTACAGTTGAACAGTCCACAAGTCATCAAATAAAGCATGTGCATTCATAATAAAATGTGCCGCAGACGGCTCCAGGGGGGTGAATAAAGGCCTCCTGTAGTGATTCCATGTGTTTTAGTAAGAAAAATATCTATATTTCAAAAGTAATAAACACTTTTCTCTCACTTCCGGTATCTGTCATACATGGATCTGTTCCGGCGAATGACGCAGCATGTAATATGTACGCGCACGTCTGAGATATGCTAGTCTCACGAGTTTGTTTACAGGAGCAAAGGAAGCCAAGCTTCCTTACTTTAGCAAAGGAAAACCAGTTTTCTCTTGGTTAATATCGAAATCCTCCGACATTTTTCATGGATTGGCTACAGTGGGACTTTATTCGTCCCCCGGAGACATCTGCGGTAGGCATGGGATGAGAACCGGTTTCAAGGTATACCGCAGTTTGGAAAAGTCACGGTTTCAAAACCACTTAAAATTTTGTTATACCGTTCCTGCGGTATGCAGTTTTTTTTTTACGTATCATCAAAGACGGAAAGTGTTCCCTCTGTTGTGTGCAGTGAAGAGCATAACGAGTCACACAACCCCTCCTCCTCCGGTTGGTGCGAGCAGTCAGAGAGTCACCTGTGTGTGGGACGGCTGAAGAAGGTGAATCCCTGGAACTTTTTCCCTCATCGAAAAAGACGAAGTCTGTCATATGGGAACTTTTCGGGTAATGTAGACTAACCATGTTCCGTACACAAAAATATTCCGTACAGATGACGTTTTAGCACCGAACGCTAAATAAATACTTCCAGGTCGAACATAAACTATTTATCTATGTCATCTTAATTTTTCCCTCTTTCACCCCAGATCAAGGCAGAGATCCATCCAACGTTTGTTTCAGTGTTGAAATAAATACTGGCTTGCTACCGGGGCAGATAACATGGCTAATTAACTAGCTAACATCAACTAGTTTCTTCCCTCACATTACTTCACAGAGCGAGGAATAGCAGTCTAAAGTACGTACTGTACTTTTCTGCGATTTAGTACAATAATTAAATTTAGCTGGTGTCACGTCTATACTTTTAAGCCTTCTGCCATTGTTTACATCTGTTCAGAATCTCAATATTTGAAAAACAAAAAACAAACTTTGCCACTGTTTGAGAGTTATACGGAGAGACCGTGTGTGTGTGACACTCGCGCTCTCGCTTTCCTTATGTGTGTATGTGCACACATCCTTGTACCTCAACAATCCAAACTTAATCCAGAAAAGGTGAACAAACATTGGACTTGGACTGAAAGATGAATGTGTAGAAAGTGAGCATGTCTCCAAAAAACCTTGTTGAGCTGTAGGTTTAATGACTGCATTTTTAATTTATTTTATTTCATTATTATTATTTTTTTTTTTTTTTTTTTTCAGAAAATATGTTTTGATTATATTTTTGATTATTGAGCTGAAGGTTTAGGCTCACTTAAGTGATTGCATTTTTTCCCCCATTTATGGGGATTTTTTTTTTTTTTTTTAAGATAATTATTTATTTTAATTATTTAGCCTGACATGTTTACTATTCCAAATTGTTCTATATGTTTCCTAAAAATAAAATATATTGTGTTCAGTGGGGAAAAAAAGACCTGTTTTTTTTACCCAGACATTTAAAAATAAAATTTTAGAGCTGTAATAGCAATACCGTGAAACTGTGATATATTTTCTTTTTTTATATAAGGTTACCATACCGTCAGAATCTCATGCAGGCCTATGCCTAGTCTGCGGCATGTTTTATCATGAATGCACAAGCTTTATTTGATGACTTGTGGACTGTTCAACTGCAACACCCACTGACTGCAATGATAGAGCTTGGAATAGCTAGGACAATTTTAAATATAACTCTGACTGGATTTGTCTGAAAGAAGAAAGTCATATACACCTAGGATTCTTCAAGGGTAAGTAAAACACAGTCTAATTTTTATTTTTGGGTGAACTAACCCTTTAAAGTCTAAGTCTTGTATGAACAGAAACAAACAATGACCATAAAACATCCCACATATAAAAATACTATAGTAAATACTATATTGTTTTTGAACCATGCTATAGTAAACTACTTGAATTAATTTGTTCAGGTAATTCTATAGTGGTAATATAACATCTATAGTAATATAAACAAATTACTTTACCCAATACTGTACTATGCTTTTTACAACTATAGGGTATATTATACTGCAATACTAAAAAACTAAAGACTATTACAGTATTTATTACAGTTTATCAGTACACTATAGTTAATACTACAGTATGCTGTATCATTCATTAACATTTAACATTAGTATTTACTATAAATCACAATAGTATTTTTTCATGTGGGACCTTCAAATAAGAGACCACAGAGCAATATTTAGATGATTTCAGTGTCACATTTGATTCAAATTTCGTTATATTAACATTTATGTACGGGTATCTCACGTGGCTCATTAAGCTCAAAGTAACGTTAGCCGATCTGTTTCAGTATATTTTAACAAACTAACGGATTTGATCTGCCAAAGATTTAAAAAGTGTAGAAATAAAATGGCAGCAGCAACACTTGAGATCTTCTCACAGATCTCAAACGTTTTTAAACTTGACATTCAGCAACAGTTCTCACTACAAACATAGAAACAATAGCACGAACGCATAAAAGCTCACAAAATCGCCTGAATTAATTCATCATAGTTTCCTCACATGCTCGCTGCTGCTGCACAAAATGTTTATTTCAGTAGGAAGACGCCAGACTCTATAAAGTGTGTCTGATAGTTGTGTAGATATGTGAAATACCGTGAACTGCTCGCCTCTCCGCTAGCGATGTGTCGTTCTTGAACGATACAACGAATCTTTAATGTGACTCGGGAAGAACGAGTCGTCTCGGGGGGTGAATCGTTCAGTCGCGCATGCGCAATATTCTATAGGTTCTGTACTGCTAGTAGTTCACCTGTTGCAGTCAACGCAGTCTGAGCCGGAAAGAGAATTGAGTCTTTCGGGTTTTTGAGTCGTTCCTTAATCACGTGACAGACCCATACGCTATTTCTGACATTTCTGTCACTATGTTTTTGTTACTGTTTCTTGAGGATCTGTGGTGTGTTTTTATTTATTTATTTTATAAATAAAACCGTTACAAATAAAATATTGATTAATTTGTCTTTTTGACTGTCTATCTGTAAATAAACACTAAGCTATATAACAATATAATAATCCAAGCCTACAATACAAAGTATTTATAGCCTAGTTTGTTCATTTTTACTCCAATTTTGAGTTTGCTGGTATAATAATTGCTTTTCCTAGGCAGACTTGACATATTGGTCTATTCAAATGCAGCCCACCATGCTGAATGCAATAAAAAATAAAAAATAAATAACTTTCAGTTATACAATTCATTTTAGTTTTTACAATTCATTTCAATTTAAAAATGTACTAAAGTAATATAAGCTATAGCCTATAATGTTTTTCTATAAAATATTTTTTTGTTTTCCATAGGTTTTAAGACATGAGCAGACCTACTCACATAATTAACACTTACAAGCGCACACTTTGGCAGAATTCAATACAAATAGTCATCAACAGCCATTAGTTAAAATTGAGCATCAGAATGGATGAATTTGTTTTTAAGGGAGAAAAATTTAATGTGGATAATGCCAGCGAAGGCACACATACAAACAATAATAGTTGCAGTATCGGAAGTGAAAGAGAGTGCTGGACTTTCGGCCTCAACTTTTGGTTTGCCCCACCACTGATGTTCAGGCAAAAAGAAACACCCATACTATGCAGCAATCATCCTTAATTGGAGAAATGTGGCAAAACATCTCTGGAGAAACCTCATATTATTAAATTACTTTCCATATTTGGATCAACATAGGCTACATTTGTGAATGCACATTTTCTGCAATATCGCATGTCAAGTCACGCTTCTGTGCACGTCTTACAGACTGCAACTTAAGCCGCGTTCAGACTGCACGATTTTCTAAGTAGTCGGGTCACTGTTCTTTTCACACTGCATGACTATCTCGGCCAGCATTCAGTCGCTGCTGTGTTCACACTGCACGATGGATCAGCGACAGAAGGTTTCACACTGCATGACTTTACAATAGGAAGAATCGCCGACAACTCTGTCTGGCACGCAAACTACGTTTCACAACCAAACACAAGCGAGATGTGACAAGGAAACAATGCGATATCAAGCATGCAAGACCGGAGTTCTCACGTGAGACTGGGATAGCTCATATGAAATGTCAAACAGACACGGGTGCTCCTGCCCAATTTCTACTAATTTTTCTTCCATTTCTTGGGTCCAAATAGACAGAGAAGAAGCCTTTTTTCTGAAACAAAGCCATGCTTGCTATTGTGGTCTATAACTCCTCCCCGAACTCCCCGCTGCTCTGTATCTTGCTCTCTCATTGGCTGTCAGTCATCACCGACGTAGTTTTCAGTCAGAACACTTTTCACACAGCAGGATTTTGAATTTGAATCGCCGACAAGTCCAGATATTAAGCACGCTAAATATCTCACAGGGATTCTCTCAGATCGCGTCTTTGCTCATTCACACTGTGTGATTGTCACTCGCGTGAACGAGCACCGATTTGCCTGTTATTTCGGGTATTTGTCTGCGTTTTCTCAAAACCTGTCGGCGAACCAAAAACTGGGCTAAAATTGCGCAGTCTGAACGCGGCTTTACAGACTACATCTTACAATCGCAACTTCATTGTGCTGTTACTCCTTTCGAGCCAAATTTCACAAAATTGGTCAACTCTCGACAGCATCAGGTGTTTTATTTATGGAGAGCAGAATAATTTTTTTATTTCAATGAATGTAATCACTTAGATATCATAATATGTAGGCTATAATATTATAAATCAGGTTGGTTCGTATTGGTGAGGTAATATGTAAATGATATGCGTGCGGCCCGCGAGACTTGCACTTGGACCATAGCGCGGCCCGGTGGAAAAAAAGGTTGAGAACCACGGGTTTAGCGTATGGGTCTGTCACGTGATTAAGGAACGAATCAAAAACCCTAAAGACTCATGTGATAAACTAATCAATTCTCTATGGGATTATTATCCTGCCATGATTCAAAACTGAAAATAAAGTTCTGAAAGGTTGAAACTAAGTGTTCGAAAGCTCAAAATCTTACAAAAAAAAAGTTTTGCAAGATCGAAAAATAAGATTTGCAAGGTTGCAAAATGTAAAAAAATAAAAATATATATCTGCAAACATTATGTTGTTTTTGAGATTTCCTTCTTCAGGACTGCAACATTTTTTTTTTACGGTGTTGCGCAAAGAATTTTTCTGATTTTCAAATTTGTCAGTGTTCTCCCACTGTATTAGTTTTTTTTCCAGGTTTGAAACCTTGTAAATGGTGATCTGAAAACTGGAATGCGAATGTGTGAAAAAAAAAGTTTTGAAACTCTGAAAACAGAAAAAAGTTTTGCAGGCTTGCAAAGTGGTAAAAAAATAAAATCTCTGCAAACATAATTTTGTTTTTGAGTTTTCCTTCTTCAGAAGTGCAGCACTCTTTTTTTACGGTGTTGTGCAATAATTTTTTCAGAGTTTCGAATTTGTCACTGTTCTCCCAGTGTATAGTTTGTTTTCCAGATTTGAAACCTTGTAAATAGCGATCTGAAAACTGATGTGCGAATAGGTGAAAAAAAAGTTTTGAAACTCTGAAAACTGAGGTTCGAAAGGGCGAAACTTATCACATTACATTACATTTGCACTCCTATTGCAGACTATTTTTTCAGAGCCGAGTTTACAAACACCGACTTTGCGGAGATACGCCCACACAGTTGCGAGTTTGCGACTCACGTGATTTGTGGCAGCGTTGTCACGCAGCTCCGCTCTGAAACTCTGAAACTCAGACTGAGCGAAAATGAAGCTTCGCAAACTCGCAACTTAAAAAAAAGCCTGGAGGGAGGGCCTTCTGCTCTTGGCCAATGCTTTGTTGTCTGCTGATGTACAGTCCAATCACAAGTCGTATTTACTGGAAGTGGGATTGACCGACTGCTCCGCCAATGACGAAAGCGCACAGGATATGCAAACAGAGGAGGATGCACGGATCTCTGGCCACAAGGCGGTCCCGTCTAGAGCTGCAAGAAGAACCGCGTCCATGGCTGGATAGCGTCCGGTCCAGTCCAAAAATAAGGCTACCGACTTGTCGCGGGAATTCACTATACAATTGCCAGTAGCCACTGAGTTTACCACTGATAGGCCGGCGGTGCATCAATATACACACTCACCTCACGCAGCGAACGACTCACTTTCTGTTTGACCCATGGCCTGGAGATGTACAGTGTTGCCAACTTAGCACCTTTGCAGACCCCTTTAGCAATTTTTTTCTTCTTCAAAAAAGCACCTAGCGACAAATCTTTAGGGTTTGCCCAAACCTTAGGCTTTTTTAGTTTCTGAGACTTGCCGTTATTGCTGCGCGAAGTCTTTGCTTTTCTCTCTCTGTGCGTCTGCTGTGTTCAGACGCACAGAGACGCATATGATGTTGCTTCTCTAATTTTACATCCAAGTGTAGCCGAAATCACAGCACAGTTGTTGTTTTTATCTTACTGTATGTGTATTTGATTTCATCAGACGACGGCTCGATTATCAGGATTTTTTTGTGCAGATTAATGTTTTGGAAGGGAGAGCTGGTCACTATTTCATATTCATTGTCTGACAACAGAAACAGTAAAATATATAAATGAAAAACAGTTTTTTTTTTTTAGAATTTAGCTGCATCCAAATACAGTATGTGGGGGAGAGAGAGAGGCAAAAAAAAAAATGTAATAATAAATAATAAATGTGCATTTTCAGAAGAAGTTAGCTGAAAGTGAGTCTCCGGCTGCGGAAAGTGAGTCGTTCGCTGCGTGAGGTGAGTGTGTATATTGATGCACCGCCGGCCTATCAGTGGTAAACTCAGTGGCTACTGGCAATTGTATAGTGAATTCCCGCGACAAGTCGGTAGCCTTATTTTTGGACTGGACCGGACGCTATCCAGCCATGGACACGGTTCTTCTTGCAGCGCTAGACGGGACCGCCTTGTGGCCAGAGATCCGTGCACCCTCCTCTGTTTGCGTATCCTGTGCGCTTTCGTCATTGGCGGACCAGTCGGTCAATCCCACCTTCCAGTAAATACGAGTTGTGATTGGACTGTACATCAGCAGACAACAAAGCATTGGCCAAGAGCAGAAGGCCCTCCCTCCAGGCTTTTTTTTTAAGTTGCGAGTTTGCGAAGCTTCATTTTCGCTCAGTCTGAGTTTCAGAGTTTCAGAGCGGAGCTGCGTGACAACGCTGCCACAAATCACGTGAGTCGCAAACTCGCAACTGTGTGGGCGTATCTCCGCGAAGTCGGTGTTGTAAACTCGGCTCTGAAAAAATAGTCTGCAATAGGAGTGCAAATGTAATGTAATGTGATAAGTTTCGCCCTTTCGAACCTCAGTTTTCAGAGTTTCAAAAAAAATTTTTCACCTATTCGCACATCAGTTTTCAGATCGCTATTTACAAGGTTTCAAATCTGGAAAACAAACTATACACTGGGAGAACAGTGACAAATTCGAAACTCTGAAAAAATGATTGCACAACACCGTAAAAAAGAGTGTTGCACTACTGAAGAAGGAAAACTCAAAAACAAAATTATGTTTGCAGAGATTTTATTTATTTTTTTACCACTTTGCAAGCCTGCAAAACTCTGTTTTCAGAGTTTCAAAACTTTTTTTCACACATTCGCATTCCAGTTTTCAGATCACCATTTACAAGGTTTCAAACCTGGAAAACAAACTAATACAGTGGGAAAACACTGACAAATTTGAAAATCTGAAAAATTATTTGCGCAACATCGTAAAAAAAAATGTTGCAGTCCTGAAGAAGGAAATCTCAAAAACAACATAATGTTTGCAGAGATATTTTTATTTTTTTACATTTTGCAAGCTTGCAAATCTTATTTTTCGATCTTGCAAAACTTTTTTTTTTGTAAGATTTTGAGTTTTCGAACACTTAGTTTCAACCTTTCAGAACTTTATTTTCAGTTTTGAATCATGGCAGGATAATAATCCCATAATTCTCTTTCCGGCTCAGACTGCATTGGTTTAGCGTATGGGTCTGTCACGTGACTAAGGAATGCCGTAAACCCGAAGACTTGTCAGACAAGTGGTGAGGTGAACTTATCATAAACTAAAGACCCAGGTAAAGAATGATTTAATCTTTTAAGTATCTTATAGCATTGTAGTTTTGTATTGTTTGTAGTTTGATCAACGTTTGTGTAAGTAGTAGATGTGTTGGGGAAGTAACACGTAACATTTTAATTACATTTTGCTAAAATTAATAAAATGAACAAAATGACTCGAAAAAAGATTCGTTCATTTTGCTGAACGAGACTCAAAAAGTCTGAGTCGGTAAAATGATCCGAACTTCCCATCACTAGTGGACACCCGTTCTCTTCTTGGACTTATGGGGCGCATGGTAGCGGTGATGAAGGCACAATCGCAAAAATGACTGCAAATAAATCACACCAACTTTTTTTTTTTTCATTGTTTTTATGTACACTTTTTATTTTTATAAAACTATTTACATTTTTATTTTAATTTACTGCACGTTACAGTTTTCTAAGTTTTATAAAGAGTTGTATTAAGTCTTTTTTTTAAATAAACATTTTTATGAATACAAATGTCTGGTTCAGTTTCTTTAATAAATGTACGAGAATATAATACAATTCATGACAGATTATATGTCCTCAAATACAGCATTGGTGCTGTATAAAACAGTTTAAAGAATCACCTATTCCCTCTGTTAAAATGCATCATTAATGCAGCTCTGATGTCAGCCCCTTCTGTGTTAGCATGCTCAGGTAATGCCCGAACAGGAGCCTGAATGTTTACAGTCCCGTCTGGGTGCTCTTCAGTGAAATTATCACCATGCTCCTCACAAGCAGATCAGTGCCATTTTCTTGCTCAGCTCCAGCTTGCAGTCATTTCTTTTTAGGAGGCACCTCCATCGTCCTTTTAATTTACCAAAAGACATCTCCACAACCGATTGTGCACTTCTGAGCCTGTAATTGTAGGTGTGTTGTTCAGGGGTCAGTCTGCCAGTGTCAGAAAAGGGCTTCATGAACCAATTCTGCATGGGGTATGCCGGATCACCTATCAGGTAATGTCCGGCATCACAGCCACAGATGGTCACTTTGTTTTGCCCTAGTAATTCCTCGTCACTTAGGACGTCCCACAAATGCAATTCTCCTAGCACTCTGGCGTCATGCACACTCCCTGGATAGCCAAATCAGTCCCAGAAAAGACTTTTGCCATCCACAATGGCTTGCGGGACAATAGAATGCAAGCCTTTCCGATTGAAATAGTCTCATGGGTAGTCCTCTCATGGGTAGTCCACCGACACACTGTGGTACTCTCCATTGATTATTAAAGAAAGAGGCCATTTCTAACAACTTGTCAGCATCGGGAAATCTAAGGTGGACAGGAAGCCTCACCTTGATGACTGTGTTGCAGAATTCATACAGTGCTGAGGCCTACCCCAAAAAGATTGCTGATGGTCCTGATGGCCATGGCCAGTTTCCAGATGGCAACTGCAACATGATTTCAGACTGGGACACACAAACGGTAGTGTTCCTTCTCCCCATGACATGCTTCACCCGACTGCAGATGTAACTCAAATGATTCTGGGGACACTCAAAAATTCTGCAGGAATTGTAAAGGCGTGAAATCCTGAATAATTGTGTCCCACCAGTGGTCAGATTGTGGGTATGCCCACATTATATGTGACCTCCGCCTTGCCTTCATCTGCAGGATTGCCTGTAAAGATAAAACAATTAGGTGTAAGTTTCATTTATTAGCAATGGGGGGCTGTATATTTACCTATTGTTTCCTATATATGCAAGTACCACTACATAGGCACGGCTGATTAATTTTATGTATGAGCAAAATATGTGGTGGTACATAACTGCTTATATTGTCTTTTCAGATATTCAGTTCTTTTCAGTCCTTCTTGTCCAGTGAAAACCATTTATAAATCTAAATTTGGTAATGTTTAATATAAATAGAATGATGTGTTGCTGTTGACTGAACTATCCAACAGTATAAAGTAACTGAAATTATCAACAACCAGCATTGACCTACAGCAGTACAATGCAACACAGGCTAGCAGCAGTAATATTAATCAAAAAAAAATATTACAGAATAGAACAACACTGACAGTAGACACATTTTTCTGCAGATTAACTACTTTTGGTTTTAATGCTGCAAGTGCTTTCTGCTAATAAGACATTCTTTTGCTTAGGTAAATTATACTTCCACTGGAGTATTAACAAAATGTTTTCTGGATACTTACACCAATGTTTAAAAAAAAAATGTAACTGCAATGTGCTTGATTATCAGGAAAGACGATGCTAGGAGGGTACATGCTGACGTTAATGTTGACATCTTATTGTTCGATGTTAACAATAAAAATGTGTTATTTAACATTTACTTACCGCTATTCTCGCTTGAAATCTCCGTCTTTACAAATTACGGCAAGCTGCACAAACAAGTTGGATTCGCCGGGTTTGGATGCCGATGTAGGTTCGCAAAGCAAACAAAAATAGAATTTTTGGAATAATTCCCGGCATTGTTGATGTTGTGTTTGGTACTTCCGCGCTAGCGTTGCTGGGAAACATTAGGCGTATTCGGTGTCGTAAGACTCTGTGGTGGCTCTCTAGTCCATGGGAAAGCAAACCGGTCCTTAATGGGCTTGCAAGTAGAACCAACTCAGAACCACTGTAGCACTAGCTCTGAACCAGCACCCGGTTCCTGCTGGTGGAAAGGGGTATGTATGCAGTAATCCGTGTCTGCAGTGCTTAAGATGGGAACATTAGTGGAAAATAGGAGAAAACTAATCGAAGCGCATACGAGGGACAACTTTGAAGCTGTCTGGAGTGTGTTTGTTTAAAACTGGACCAGTGAATGTGATTAGTGGGAACTGGAAACAGCTGGAATGGTGCTTGAGACATATATCAGTGTCTGTGGTGCTTATGACAGGAATATCTTTTGAAAATAGAAGAAAACTAATAAAAGCGAAGTGGCGAGAAATTTTTGCAACTGACTGGAATGTGTTCTTTTAAAACTTGAGGGTTTTGTCCGCGTATTCTCTTATAACATTGAGCGGTGTAAGATTTACAGAATCTCAGACACTTTGGTCTTCTGAGATGGACAATACACACCCAAATTAAATTTAAAGGGGTCATATGAAGTTGCTAAAAAAGAACACTATTTTGTGTATTTGGTGTAATGAAATGTGTTTATGTGGTAATAAGGTTCAAAAAACATTATTTTCCATATACATAGTCAGATGCATCAGTCAACAACAGTTGGAAGAGAAGGTTTAAAGAGAGTGGGTACTGGGCTCTCCACCAGCACTGCTTTCACTCTATTTAAAACATGTGTCGCTTCTGCATTCCATTCAAACAAATTGTATTTCTCACAAAAGCACACAGTGGCTACACTTCTGTAGTAAAGTTCAGTAAGAATTTACTGTGCAAAGAAATTAATCTGAGCAACAAATGAAGAGAAGGTAAGTCGTGTGGAGTCTGAGAATTGATAGTTGTTTGATGTGAGCTGCATCTGGCAAGATCCGTTTTTTTAGATCATGTGAGCCAGAAATTTGACAGATACCTGGTTGAATGTGCACTTCTGCATGTTTACTCTGCAAACAAGCCTAGCCTAAGGGCCCCCAGCAGACTGCCAGTGCAGGGCCACTTAGACTTTGCTCATTGGCAAAACGTTGGCCCTTTAACGCTGGCCCTGCATGGGCAGCCCTCACTTAGAGCCCCGGAAGCCCTCACTAGGCCCACACAGGGCCCGCGCTATTAATCTACAACAATACATCTGTTTCACTTTAAATACTTTTCAGCTACTACAACTTAAATCTTTGGGAAAAACTGTATTTAAAAAAAGTTTCAGATATACATCTGAAATGGATGCATTCACCAAATAACTAATGTCTGTATTGTCAAAAATGTACAGTTATCAAAGGGATTTCAGATCAATGGATTTATTAAATACAAAATAGAAAACATTCAATTCAGGTTAATACTGCTAATTTAACACTCTGAAAGGGACTACAAATTATAGCCCTATTTTATACAAATGTGACTTCTCAAAAAAACAATGTTGAATTGTTTTTATAACATGAATTAAGCCCATTTTTCTTTTAAATATTTTGTGGTCCGCTGTTTAGACGTAATAATCCCTGATTAAATAATAGATTTAAATAATTTATAGTAACTTGTTTAGACTGAGTTCTGCTTTACCCAAATTAACTTTTGAGTTCACATCACAAATATATATTGAGTTTCCAAAATTTTTGAGTTAGAGAACTAATAAGCTAACAAATAAGCCATCTTTTTTAGGCAAGTACCTAGGTGTCATGTCATCAAATATTTTAATACAACTGTAGTTCTTTATAACATGATCAAAATTCAACAAAACGTTGTAGTTATACATCATCAGGTTTCATGAGGGCCCTTAAAAAAAACCTTAAATTGTACAAGAAAGACTTTATTTGATTTCAAGAGGTCTTAAATTTTGGTACGGAAAGTCCAGAATTGCGTTAAGGCTTAATGTGGCGATTAAACCTCAAAAGTCTATATGATTTCATTAAATAAACATGAACGCTGCACGTTTCAAAGTCCAAAAGTCCGGTGCAGCACTGATTTGTGTTCTGTTACCAGGGAAACAGTTATATTTCTGTTCCTAAAGCGCAGGAAAGAATGTGCATTTTCAAAAAGGCTGTTGTTGTGAGTACGGTGTTGGTTTCTATTAAAAAAACTAAAAGCTAAATTGTAGGCTATCTGCTGCCGTTTTCAAAGCACAATGCAAAATGCTCTCGGTTACTCACATAACCTCGGTTTTAATTGCCAATGATATTGGTGCTCTTGATAAACACAGCTCAGGTCTACAGGATTTAATACCCCATGAGTGTGAGAATGAGTGATGGGGAAGAGGGGAGTGAGAGGAGGAGAATTGCTCTGATATTGAGGTGGGATTTGTATGTTTTTTGACTTTATTGCACTCCATAGTGGAACAGTCAAACACAAACATAACAATTGCTCTCGCCGCCCGCAACAGGCAGGGGGCATGGTGAACACACACAGCGGAGCAAGCAGACTTTTTCAGTGGCTCGTCTTCTGCGCTGGGTGCAAATTTCCTCCTCTGAGAGCCAGCATCAGGAATGCGGCGTTGATTCCTGTGCCGCTGGCCTGCCGTCTCTGTCAGGGTGGGGTCTCTGGCCCTGACTGTGCTTCGGCCAAGGCTATCTTGGTCTCACTGCCGGCTCATGTTTATACCAAACAGCAGCAGAAGATGTGAGGAGGAGGAGGAACGGGAACGTGCAGGAAGGTTTGCGCTGGCGCTTGGCAGGAAGTGGCTTATAGCCTTTCACTGTTTCTCCATGAACGTCTCTACAGCTGCTCCGAATAGACCTGATTTTTTTCTTTCTTCTTTCTCTCTAGTCCTTTAACTCAGTCAGAGTAAGCGACAAGTGATGATCTAGCATTACAAGATTCCCCATGTTGCGGCTGATCGTCGAGCTTTCACCTTCGACGCTCTAAGAGCCAGATCCGTGGCACGTCGGAGCTCTTTGAACACTTCAGGGTTCAGCCCGTCCTCATCCAAAGACTTGAGCAGCTTGGCCTGATACACCTGGAGTATCGCCATCACATGCAGTGCTTAAGCTGCTTGCCCTGCCACGGAGAAAGCCTTGCCGGCGAAGTTTGCAGTGGCGCAGCAAGGTTTAGAGGGGAGAGACGCATTGTTCACTCCCCAGTTCGCTGCGGCTGAAGGACAGAGATGGGCAGCGACGGCTTCTTCCAAAGGGGGGAGTTTAACACTTGGTCAGTGCAGTCCACAGTAGGCAGGAGGGAGGATCCCGAGTTTTG
The DNA here is from genome assembly GCF_018340385.1 of Cyprinus carpio. Classification (NCBI taxonomy): domain Eukaryota; kingdom Metazoa; phylum Chordata; class Actinopteri; order Cypriniformes; family Cyprinidae; genus Cyprinus; species Cyprinus carpio. Next base: position 689,576 of record NC_056599.1, read on the forward strand.
TGCACTTGACTGGTGAGCGGCGTGTCCTTTCGACCGTGATCCGACTGGAGGTACCACTCGTCCAGACGGCTTCTGGCCAGCTCGGCAAGAGGCGCCCACTCCAAACTGAGCGTGGGGCACAGTGTAATCCAGCAGGCTTCTAGACCACTCTTGCAGACATTGCCACTGAAATGGCATCATCCTCCTCTTCAGCGCCCTCCATGGGACCGAAGGACACCTCATCTTGAGCGATGGGCGGAGAACAGTGGTCATTAAGCACACTAGAGGGGGACCTGCAGCAGGGGGGTGAGGAGCGTGTGGGCGCTGAGCCGGCGCGGGCTCGTCACCTGACCCTGACAGATCCGCAAGCTAGTGGCACTTTCCTCCTTGGCTCACCGGAACACAGCAGGGGAGAGAAGGCCTGTCCGCTGCAGCATGTAGATCAAGGTGAGTAGTCTTGTTGATATGCTTCTTACTTCTCGTAGAAAGTTGACTGAAGAAAAAGATTCTGAATGGATGATGTACAAGCGCTGCTTTGTATAGAGTGGGGGGCCCCTCATATTTCGCACGCTTGAACACCATTGGCCAGTTTCACTGGCGTGATTTAATAAGGCTTCAGTAATATTTGGAGAAAAGGGTAATTCCCACAGCAATGTAGAGTGACCGAATCAAAAGGGAACTGACATTTCATTCATTGATGCTCTACAATCAGTGGCACTAAGCCCGGAAAATTCATATAATAAAAAAAAATAGTATTAATAAATATTAGCGTTTTATTTTTAAGTTTACTATAAAATAAATGTATTTGTATTTAATAATTCCCTTTTTATTTTAAATATTATTATCACAATTTACCAGTATATATATATATATATATATATATATATATATATAATAAAAAAACTAAATAAAAAGTGCAATAATATAATAATTATTATTAATGCATTGTTTTATAGTTATATTTAAGTTATATTTAGTCACATTACATGCAGTGTTGGGACCAAACATCTCCAGTTTCACTTATAAGAGCCAGGCTGAAAAAAAATATGTGCACTCCTGTCTATAGGTGATATAAAAAAGTTTTTTTTTTTTTTTTTTTTTTTTTTTTTTTTTAAATTGGGTGTGGGTGGATTTTTGTCATTGTAGGGTGGTTGTGTTCACACACAGTCAACACACATTTATATCCAAACACCATCTAAAGTATTTTTTGCAGGTGCCCTTAAAAAAAAAAAAAGAAATTAAAAACAAATAATTTTGGAAGCAAATAGCAACTATTCGGTGGTGGAATTGCCTTTATAACCATTAGGAAACTGATTTCCACTAAAATATTTGACTTTCCTCTTTTTTCTCTACAATCCTCACTCACGAAGGTTGTTGGTGTTGATCAAATACCATGTGTGTCTATAAATTGTTTTTCATTTATTTGTGCAGATCGGCTTTTTTTCTCAAAGGAAAACAAACCTCCCCGTATTATTTCCCTCCTCTCGTCGCTTCACACTCCAGTCCAGCGGGTGGCGCTAAAACACATACGATTGTTTGACAAACACCATTAAACCTCAGAGGAAGAAGATTAGTTTCACTCCGCTCTTTATTGTTTTGTTGTGATACTGGTTTAATACAAACTGTTGGAAATGTTGCTTCTGTAAGTAGAGATACAGTTTTTGAATCTGATCAATAAATACCTGTAATATTCTTGTCCTCACAGTCGTGACTAAGTTTTGAATCAAGCAGGAATATCTGGAGGAGTATCATCTGAACTGAGATCTGCTGCTGTGAAGATGGTGTTTGTTAAAGAAGAGAGTGAAGAGAACACGAGTGAACTAGAAACCTGGAGAATAAAACACGAACAAACAGAAACCTGGAGAATAAAACACGAGGAACCAGAAACCTGCAGAATAAAACACGAGGAACCAGAAACCCGGAGAATAAAACACGAGGAACCAGAAACCTGCAGAATAAAACACGAGGAACCAGAAACCCGGAGAATAAAACACGAGGAACCAGAAACCCGGAGAATAAAACACGAGGAACCAGAAACCCGGAGAATAAAACACGAGGAACAAGGAGGTTGGTGTTTATTCTTCGTTTATCTTTAATTAATTGGTACATCTACAGGTCCTTGTAAAAAAAAGACCTTAACTATCATTAAAATGTCTGAAATCCATGTTTCAAAGTTCTTTTGGAAATGTGACTGAACTGACACTGAGGAGATTTAATTATTACTTTAATTAGACTTTATTTTCCTCTTTGGAATCATAAAACTGTGTTGAACTCAGAGCATTAGAGACTGAATTTGTTTTTTGTCTAGTAGTAGAAACCACATTTTAAAGTCATTTTAAAGTCGCTGTAGGACTGTGGTTAATTCATGTTAATGTCTCAGAAGAGCATTATTTGCGTGTTCAGTACATTTCGCTGTAAGTCAGTAACAGTTTTGCAGCAGGCTTTGCAAAAATGCAAAGAGAGTTTTATTGTGAGATATATGTGACCCTGGAGCAAAAAACCAGTTATAAGTGGCACTGGTATATTTGTAGCAACAGCCAAAAATGCATTGTATGTGTCAAAATAATAACTTTTTATACTACAGGGGCACTGAATGCTTGAATCTGATTGGTTGACGTTCTATATTCTATGGTGTGCAATTATTTTCAGGGAAAATGTTTGTTGTTCATCAGAGGTGGAAAGTAACGAATTACATTTACTCGCGTTACTGTAATTGAGTTTTTGTGTACTTCTACTTTTTAAAGTAATTTTTAAAATCTGTAATTTTACTTTTACTTAAGTATATTTTGTTTGAAGTATTGTACTTCGCTACATTTTAAAACACATTAATTACTGAGTAAAAAAAAAAAAAATTCGCTCCCTGTAAAGTACGTCAGTAAATAATGGGCAGGAGAGCAAACTGGCGCTAAAAACACAAGAAAGATGCAGACAGACAAAACAGGCGTTAGTGGTGCAGACACCGCTGAAAACAATACCCCGTCATATTCTGAAGTTGAACTCGAAGGAAATGAAGTGAACCCCTGGCCATATTTATGCTTTATTATGCAGTGTAAGCTGTGCTTGCCTAGAGAGACCAAACTAGCAGCTTATAAAATCTCGACAACACATCAACCCTTCGCAAGCGTGTAGAGGTAAGCTAAATAGCTGCTTCGTTGCATTGGTGGTTAAAATGAAGCTTTGACATTTTAGCAAGAGGTTTTGCACAAATTAGCCAAAAAGACTGGTGCGGAGTGTGCGATATATATCGTCTGCGATAATATCATAATTGTTTTTTTAATGATGTGCGCGCGCATTTAGAGTGCCTTCTTTCACTGTGTGATTCAGTCTTGTAAAATACATTTAGAATGATCACAAAATTGAAGATATAAGGGCAGAAAATTTACATATATCATTTCATATAGTAAATCAAAATCACACAAAGAATGCCGTCTTTTCCTCCAAAAATCATCATGATTATATATATATATATATTACAACAGGTTAGTAAACAAGTTAATTAAGAGACTTGCGTTTTAGACACCATATTGCCTGTTTTTGCTCTATTTTTACAACAAAAAATAATACGAAACACAGCCACCAAAGCACAGTTTTGCGTCTCTGAGCAACATGACAGTGTTTCGTTCCTAAATGAATCAACCGTGTAAATGATTCGGTTCAATCACAGTGACTCACTTATTAACAGTGACTTGCTGACACATACTGGCCATTTTAATTTCACATTTAAAGTATCTTTTGAATTTTTTTTTTTTTTTTTTTTTTTTTTTTTTTTTTATAATTTCTTATAATTTCAAATGAGTATTCAACATTTTAAGTTTTGTATATCAAAACATTATCCATGCATTTGTAACTGCAGATTAAATGCATTCATGTCCTGCATTAAACAGTGTGTAAATACATCTAAATGCCATGTCCGATGAAGCTTCTGCATTTGGTCTGCATTGAAAAGATGAGTTTGTTGATACTGATTTGCCTGGTAACAGCCCAAATGTCTTATTATTCTAAATAACCGATTCCTTTAATTAAAAACAGCTGGTTTGAGATTAATAGGCCTATCCCAGGGGTGTCAAACTCAGTTCCTGAAGGGGCCGTAGCCCTGCAGAGTTTAGTTCTAACCCTGCTCCAGCACACATATCCTGTAGTTTTCAAATAAGCCTAAATCAGCGTTCTCCAACCCTGCTCCTGGAGAGCTACCGTCCTGCCGACTTCAGTTCCAACCCTGCTCCAAAACACATGTCTGTAATTATGAAGTAGCCCTGAACACCTTGATTAGCTGGTTCAGGTGTGTTTGATTGGGGTTGGAGCTGCAATCTGTAGGACGGTAGCTCTCCAGGAGCAGGGTTGGAGACCACTGGCCTAAATGATTAAACTAGCTGGATCAGGTGTGTTTAATTAAGGTGCAGGACTGTGGCCCTCCAGGAACTGAGTTTGACACCCTTGGCCTGTCCCATTTTTGCCTCCCTCCCACTGTTTAAATGTAACTAAGTAATTTTTACTCTGAGTAAATTTTAAATGAACTACTTTTTACTTTTACTTGAGTAAAATTTCATTAATGTAATGGTACTTTTACTTGAGTAGAATATTTTTCTACTCTTTCCACCTCTGGTGTTCATGAAGAAAATAAACTTAAAGTTTCACTTTTAGTAACGTTAGAGACATTAGCCAAACACTTTTGAGAGATGGACAGACTCAGAGGTAATTCACATGGTCTCTCTCTCTCTCTCTCTCTCTCTCTCTCTCTCTCTCTCTCTAACAACTTATTCACTAACTACATTTGTCTGCTATCAACAGTTCAAGCCTCACTTACTAGTTCTAAAATTACGTTTTGGAATTAGAAACACAGGCATTGGATGAGATGCGGAAGAAACTAATCCTACTCAAAATAGCATTTTAAGTACAAAAAACGGTCAAATACCTGGGAAATATATCATCTGATCGATGTCTTGAGGTGTGGTAACTGTAGTATACGCAGAATAATTGACGACGGGCCATTGGATTAATAGAAAAATAATGCATTGGGTGTGTATTATTTTTCTAATAACTCAACGGCCCGTTGTCTATTATTACTTACTACTTTTATGCCAAAAATTATTAGGATATTAAGTAAAGGTCATGTTGCATGAAGATATTTTGTAAATTTCCTAAATCAAGACTTAATTATTGATTAGTACCCTGCTGAAAAAAACAGCATATGCTGGTTAGGTATGTTCTGACGCTGGTATGCTGGTCAGGGCTCTAGAGTGCGACCAATTTTATAACTTGATGCACTGGTGCGCCTAACTTTTTTTCTTAGGTGCACCAGCACAAAAGTTAGGTGCACCCAAATTTTCGACCGCATCACATTTAACACCGCAGTTTTACAAGTTCACTTTTTTTTAAATCACTGTCCATATAGGCAATATTGATTAACAAACAATCTGGTCAACATAAAGTTATTTATTTGAAGCACAATTCTACAAGAAAGTTAACTTACTGAAAAAGTGTTGGTGCTTAAAGTGCTTCACTGAGCTGAAATTTAAACTTAAAACATCTCAAGATAAATGAAATAAAAAGAAAATCTAAATTAAGTGTTTTAAGGGCTTCAAACTGAACATCTCATGGCTCAATGTCTTATGGACTATACTCCATTACAGTCACATGCCCCTCGGATGGTAAACTCCTGTAGTTTGGCCTTCTTGACCTTTGGCCTTGGCTAAACCAGCTGGCCACACTTTCTCTAGCATCAAAATCTTCCAGACTTGGCCCCTCTACACTGATTCTTATCAGATCTTCCACTGTGTCTGAATGAAGGGATGCTCTAGTGTCTGATTTGAACAGCTAAACAGTCCCTAAACAGCTTATACTACTGTTTCAGCTATTAAAATAGTTCAGTTTTGTATGTAATAGCAAAATGATTATATTTTGTTTCGTTTTTTTATTAAGTTAATTTAGAAAAACGTTTGGAGCATTTTTTGTTTGTTAAATATAAGTTTTTGTTTTTTTTTAAGTAACGACCAAGCGGCCAGCTTTAGACAGTGAGCCTATGTTTGATCAATTTATCCTTCTCAAATCATCACGACTCGCCTAAAATTAAATCTATAGATATAAAACAGTTCAAGCATATAACAATGTTTAAACGTTAGACCCAGAAAAATGTGCGATATATCCAATAGTTTGTGCGGAGACGCTTCAGGACATGTAGACGCCAGCATGATCACTTGATCATTTTTTTCAGTAGATACGCCGTCATTTTTGCACATAAAGTTAAGAGTAATACATCATTCGTAACTGCAAATGGTCTTTTATTTGTGTGCACTCACAATATCTACAAAACGTTGTGCTTTTATAAAATAAAGAAAACAAACACGATGCGCTTTCTGCGTCTCGTCTTTAACAGGAGTACAAAAATGAACCGAAAATCAGTGAAAACATGCCTCACAGACATGATAAATATATCTATACAAAGCTTTAAATGATTACTTAACGAAATAAAACTAATCTAAAACAAAACCGCTTTCATTATAATCATAATCCGTAAAGATGCACTTCTCTCTAAAGGCGCGTCTAATGAGATGGTTAGTCAGGATCAGCAACTTCATCCTTGCGACACAGACTCAGAAAACACTAGTTTATTGGTAAATAATTCAAATATCTCCTTACTATTTCCCCCGTCACATTTATGGTAATTACTTTTGCCGGTGTTTTGCGGCAAGCTTGAGCCTATTGCGTTTATTTGAACGGAGAACTGTTCAGCTGCGCTGCTGCCGGCGGGACAATAAACACTGTTGCGTCACTCTTGACAGTCGCGGTAGCAAGGTCTTGTGTTGTTTCCACCAGCGCGGCAATTGATGGATGTCTAAAATATAAAAGTAAGGAGAAGTCTAAAACAGGCGGGGTCCATTGGGCTCGGGCTGAAATGCAGGGCTCTAGTGTCTGTTGTTGAACCACAGGGAGACTTTCAGAGTCGCGGAGACCATTTTTTTTCTCTTGAACAGCTGGTCGCACCATTTTTTTTAGTCACACCATTGAGAAATTAGGTCGCACTCTAACGTAGAGCCCTGCCTCAGATAACAGATATATTCCAGAAAACAGTATCTCGGCCAAATATTGTCCTTTGCATACATAGACTATGCATACATCTCCGTTTCTAAAAATTTACCCTTATGACTGGTTTTGTGCTCCAGGGTTACATATACCTGACAGCATTGTCACAACATGAAAGTAAACTTGTTTATTCTAATGTCTGTTCTGTAATCAGTGATCTCTGATGTGTAATTATTGTATTTGTCTCAAAAGTGTTCAATGTTTTGTGTGTGTGTGTAAATCAAGCTAGTGACCAAACTAAATATTGTTTCTCCTAATGGCATGGATATAATATGTTATTGTTAAATTACAGAAAGCGATAAAAGAACAAACCTTGTTTGCTGGAGCTGTCAATCTGTTGTGTTTCTTTACAAAGTGACATCGCCATCTACTGGCCTGGCAGCATAATGCAGTGTTTTTAGACATTTTCATGGATCTGTGTTAAAAAGGGACAGTTTTGACCGTTTTCGTCTGTACACAAATATTTTAACATCTTATTTTTCAAATGTACCAATTGATTTTCATCTTTATAATGTTTTAATTTTAGGCATGATGAAAATGAAAGAAGAAAGACAAGATCTGAATGAGGTGGAGGATCAGAAAGATCATGATGTCAATGGAGAAAAATCTGTGAGTTGCAGCATTAAAAAAAAAGTCGTCAAAAAGCCTTTCATCTGCTCTCAGTGTGGAAAGTGTTTTACACAGAAAGCAAGCCTTGAGAGGCACATGTTAATTCATGCTGGAATAAAGCCTTTCAGCTGCTCTCAGTGTGGAAAGAGTTTTACAGAGAAAGAAAGCGTTAAGAGGCACATGGTAATTCATACTGACATAAAGCCTTTCAGCTGCTCTCAGTGTGGAAAGAGTTTTACACAGAAAACAAGCTTAAAGTATCACATGTTAATTCATGCTGGAATAAAGTATTTCTTCTGCTCTCAGTGTGGTAAGGGTTTTACAAGGAAAGGACAACTTAATGGTCATTTGGTAACTCACTCTTCAGAGAAACCTTTCAGCTGCTCTCAGTGTGGAAAGAGTTTTACAAAGAAAGCAACCTTCAAGGATCACATGTTAATTCATACTGACATAAAGCCTTTCAGCTGCTCTCAGTGCGGAAACACTTTCAGACATAAAGCAAGCCTTAAGGATCACATGTTAATTCATACTGGGATAAAGTCTTTCAGCTGCTCTCAGTGCGGAAACACTTTCAGACATAAATCAAACCTTAAGAGGCACATGTTAATTCATACTGGGTAAAAGCCTTTCACCTGCTCTGTTTAGAAAGACTTTTACACAGAAAGGACACTGCAAGGTTCATTTGTTAACTCAATCTTCATAAAAGCCTTTCACCATAAAGAGTTAAAGTAAATGACTGAAAATCGAGGGATCATTACGTCTTTGGCAGATGACACAATGACACTATGAACACGGTCCGTGTCACTAGTTAAAATTGCTTATTTCTCTGGATTTAAAGATTCTTTGAATCATTTGGGATAATGTAAGCACACAAGTCAGCAAAATATATAACACTGTTCTAGTTGTTTTGGGGACTTTTAATAAAAAAAACGTACATATTGTGCATTTAATGTTTCTAAAACTAAGGAGATGACTATTGATTTGAACTCTAGGAGGAAATCTATTTAGTATAAGCATACAAGCATTAATGGAGTAGGTATTGAGAGTGTTTAACAGCACAAGTATTTGGGTACTGTTTTGGATAACAAATTGTAATTTTCTCCCAATACTGAGGTTTTGTGTAAGAGGGGGCAGCAAAGATTGTATTGCTTGCGGAAACGAAGGTCATTTAATGTGGACAACATTAATGTGCATGTTCTACAGATCCTATATTGAGTTACTGTTATCTTTTTCACTATTGTGCTTGTTTAATTCTCTAAATATGAAAAACAAGAATTGTCTTGAGATGATTGTTACCCAGGGAAGTAAAATAACGGGGAGGAAGCATATGACTACGGTTCAGTTATATCATATACAAGTTTTGGGTAAAGCCCAGAGCATTTTGTTAGATGATTCCCACCCTATATATCACAAGTTCCACCTTCTCCCTTCTGGCATTCGTTATAGAGCCCCTGTTAGTAAAATAAATTGATTTAGACATTCATTTATCCCCTCAGTTGTAAAGTTTTTAAATTTAAGGTAAGAACTTTTTAGGAAGGAAATGGATTGTGTTTTTTGTATTGTGTTTTTGTTGTTTATGTTAAATGTTTGATTACTGCAACCAAATTGCCTTCAGGAAATAAATAAAATGAACTGAACTGAACCTGCTCTCAGTGTGGAAAGTCTTTTGTGCGTTAAGGATACCTTGAGACTCACATGTTAAAGGGGTCATCGGATGCCCATTTTCCACAAGTTGATATGACTCTTTAGGGTCTTAATAAAAAGTCTATAACATACTTTTGTTAAAATTTCTCAATTGTAGTTTAAAACAACATAATTTTTACCCTGTCAAAAACAGCTCTGTTCACAGTGAGTGGTTTCGGTGCATGTTCCTTTAAATGCTAATGAGCTATGTTCACCCCACCTCTTGCTTCAGTGGGGCGACCAGCCACTCTCACGAGACTGTAAACTTTAGCCATATTTGGCTGCAGAACTTGCTAACTAGCACATTATTTGGATAGGCGATTTGCAGAGATTCATAAAAAATAAAAATTAAAACCTTACACATGCTTCTTCTGTTGGTGAAGCTGGATCACACATGAATTTCATGAACATAGACCCATTTAGGTAGATTGGGGGCACATTCCCTTCAAAAACTAAATCGAGCCACTGCGTCTTCAAAAGCTCAGATGTAAGGAGTAAATGATGACTGCTGTGTTCAATTTTACATTCAATTCAATTTTATTTGTATAGTGCTTTTCTTGATACCAATCGTTGCAAAGCAGCTTTACAGAAAATATTAAGTTTCTACATTATATTTAGGCGTAGGTTATTAGTGGTGACTGTGGCAGAAAGGTTCAGTAAGAATCATGCAGTTAGTTACAAATTACACGTAACCAAACAGACAGTGAACACTGTTAAGTGCAATGATAATGTTGCGATTAAATTTTGCAATTGCGATGAAATCGAGCGGCAGCCTCCCGCTCTCTCTCGTGAAGCCAATAAGGAAGTGACTAAAACTGCAATTCATGGACTGGTCACTTGAGGCTGGCCGCAAAAGGGAGTCATTCCCATAGACACCCCATGTTAAAATGCCCAACTTTACATCAGAAAAAATGTTTAACAAACATGTTTACAGCCTGGTTCAAAAAATGATTTTGGTCTATATAGCTAATTTTGCCCTTCATGACAACTGTGAGGGGGGTGAATTTTTTTTTGTAAATCATCCGTTTAAATTATATTAAGCCTTAAAGTTCTGCATAATTAAGGGCGTGGCCACCTGAGTGACATGTGGATTGCCGCTGCTTACACTGCCGTCGAGCTAGGTGGGCATGGCTTCAGCAACCAGCTCCCGCCTTTTTGCCCATTTTCGATTATCCGGGAGAGTCGCACGGTGACGCGCTGCCAAGATGGCGACGGCCCGCTCTGCACACTTTGAGCTTCTAAACCGCTCTTCAGGAGTCTATGGGTGATGTCACGGACACTACGTCCATATTTTTTATACAGTCTATGGATGAAACGTTGTTATTAAGCACAACTTGGTCATTTTTTATGTTGTTCCAGGGTTAGCATCATGTGAAGTCTTCTTGTGGGGTTGGCATCATCTCTTCTCCAGGGTTCGGTCATCTCAGATCTTCGTAAGGGTTGGATCCAGACTGAAGCTTGTCTAATTCCTAGTTGCCTTGGGATGCAATCCCATGGCAGAAACAGAGAAGCAAACAGAGTAGCTGCTGTTCTAACCAAGCAAAGATGATGTGTTCAACCTAAGCAAAAGAATGAAAATGTGCGTTTGATCAGATATAGCTGAAGTACCAAGTTACATTGTGTGAATGCTTGGCTAAAAATATGTCTTTAATCTAGATTTATACAGAGAGTGTGTCTGAACCCTGAAGGTTATCAGATCTGTTATTACGTCGAACAACTGTACTCCTCAATTGCTTAGGTGACATTCTTGTCTACATCTGCTCTGGCATCTAAACAATGGTGAACTGATGACAGCTCACGTAGAGTGGGTCTGTGCTAAAACACCAGTGTCAATCAACAATCGTGGGAGGAGCCTGGGTCTGTGTGATGTCACACAGCCAAGAATTTGTAAACGGCTTGATCTGAGAAAGGGGTTATGATGTATGGGTACTAAAAAAAAACACTGGGTGGATTTTTATCATTATAGGGTGGTTGTGTAAACACACTGCCAACACACATTTCAGTTCAAACTATGTAAAAGTGAATTTTGCATCCGATGACCCCTTTAAACGTATTATTCATTGTATCAACAATGTAGCGTTAACGTATCAGAGCAAATCGGACAATTTAAGATTCAAAGAGAACAGTGTTGATACACAAAGAGCTGAATTCCACAAAGAGGCCCAAGACAACAGGATGATCATAAATCAGATCCTAGCACCAGCCTGAAGTAAGCCTAACCAACCGGCTTCTTCACAACTTTGAACAGCTTGCTAAAAATATAAACACTATCATTCAAAACATAAAGAATACAGATACGTTTTTAATGAAGATTTAAAAGTAGAAACTGAAGGGGAAGATCTACTATAGAGAGGGGGACTCTTCCAGAGTCTGGGAACAGCCACTGAAAAGGGCTGGTCACCTTTAGTTTTGTAACGCGAGCGAGGAACAGAGAGAAGTAGTTGTTTGAAAGAACATAAGGATCTTGAAGCATTGTATGGGACAAGAAGATCACTGATATAGTGAGGAGTCAAGAGCCTGTAAAGCTTTATAAACAAAAAGCAAAGTTTTAAAATCAATCTGGGACCTAACTGGTAACCAGTGGAGAGAGGCAAGCACAGGAGTAATGTGCTGACACTTTTTAGTGCTAGTCAAAAGCCTGGCTACTGCATTTTGAACCATCTGCAGACAATTTATAGTTGAATTAGGTCCTGTTGCTCCACTGCACACCTCAGACCACTTCCTCATAACTGCTAACCTTGCACTTACTCCTGAAGCAGCACACGCTCCACCGCAGGTCACCTTTCGACAGAACCTACGTTCACAATCCTCTATCTAGCTTATCCTCTATGGTTTCATCCTCACTTCCTTCACTCACTCAGTTTTCAGCTCTGGACACGAACAGTGCTACTGACACTCTTTGCTCCACTCTAACCTCTTGCTTGGACAACTTTTGCCCACTGTCATTCAGACCAGCATGCACCACCCCTTCTGCCCCCTGGCTGTCTGATGTTCTCCGTGAGCATCGCTCTAAACTCAGGGCTGCAGAGCGGAAATGGCATAAGTCAAGAAACTCTACTGACCTCATTGTGTATCAGTCTCTCCTCTCTTCCTTCTCTGCAAATGTCTTCACTGCTAAAACATCATACTACCACAACAAAATTAACAACTGTTCTGACTCTCGCACACTTTTCAAAACTTTCTCTTCTTAGTCCCCCTCCACCTACTCCTTCGACTCTTACAACTGACGATTTTGCGGTTTTATTCACAAATAAGACAAGAACCATCAGTGACCAATTCTCCACACCGCAGACTGATGATAACTTCATAACAACTAATACACACTCTCTCTCCTCCTTCTCTCCACTCTCAGAGATGGACGTTTCCAAACTTATCCTGTCCAGTCATCCTACTACTTGTCCACTTGATCCGATCCCCACTCACCACCTTCAAGCGATTTCTTCTTCAGTCATAGTTTCGCTTACTCACATTATCAACACCTGTCTTCACTCTGGTACATTTCCCTCAGCATTTAAGCAGGCTCGGGTAAGCCCACTGCTTAAGAAACCATCTCTAAATCCAGCACTTCTAGAAAACTACAGACCGGTATCCCTACTTCCATTCATTGCAAAGACACTTGAGCGAGTTGTGTTCAACCAATTCTCTATGTGTCTCGACAGCAACCATTCTGGCTTTCAAAAGCGGCCACTCAACTGAGACTGCCCTGCTCTCAGTTACTGAAGCCCTGCGACTGGCAAGAGCAGCTTCCAAATCCTCGGTACTCATTTTGCTGGATCTGTCTGCTGCTTTTGACACAGTTAATCACCAGATTCTACTGTCCACCCTCAGAAAGATGGGCATCTCTGGAACCACACTCCTGTGGTTTAAGTCCTACCTCTCAGATAGATCCTTCAGGGTGTCTTGGAGGGGTGAAGTCTCAAAGTCACAACTTCTTGTTACTGGGGTTCCTCAAGGCTCAGTACTTGGGCCACTTCTCTTCTCCATCTACATGACATCATTAGTATCTGTCATTCAGAAGCATGGCTTTTCCTATCACTGCTATGCTGATGACACTCAACTCTACTTCTCATCCCAACCAGATGATCCGACGGTAGCTGCTCGCATTGCAGCCTGTCTGAGTGACATTTCTAGCTGGATGAATGACTATCACCTTCAACTCAACCTTACTAAGACAGAACTGCTGGTGGTTCCAGTTAACCCATCGTTTCATCACAACTACTCTATACAGCTGGGTTCGTCAACCATAACTCCTTCCAGGACAGCCAGAAACCTAGGATTTGTGATGGATCATCAGTTAAGCTTCACAGACCATATTGCTACAACGACCCAGTCCTGCAGATTTGCCTTATACAGCATTAGAAAGATTATACCATTCCTGTCAGAGCAAGCCACCCAACTTCTTGTCTAAGCTCTTGTTCTCTCCAGACTGGACTATTGTAATGCTCTTCTGGCGGGCCTTCCTGCATGTACTATCAAGCCTCTACCATACTGATCCAGAATGCAGCAGCGAGGGTTGTCTTCAATGAGCCAAAAAAAGCTCACGTTACTCCTCTCCTCATCAGGTTACACTGGCTACCAGTAGCCGCTCGCATAAAATTCAAGGTACTGATGCTTGCCTACAAGACGACCACTGGCACGGCACCAATATACCTAAACTCACTAGTTCAAACTTATGCGCCCTCCATAAGCTTGCGTTCTGCAAGTGAACGGCATCTTGATGTACCATCCCAAAGAGGTTCAAAATCACTCTCATAGACCTTTTCTTGGACTGTGCCCAGCTGGTGGAATGACCTCCCGATCTCAATTCGAACAGCCGAGTCTTTACTCATTTTCAAAAACCATCTAAAGACTCATCATTTTCGCCAGCACTTGACCAACTAATACTAGCACTTAACTTTTCTTGTCTATCCTATACTTGGGGGAAAAAACATAGCTATGGGTTCTGTGTTAGACTAACTGAGACTTGTCATGGCACTTGTATACTGTTGTTGTTCTCTCGTTGGTCTGATTGCTTCTATTGTTCTCATTTGTAAGTAGCTTTGGATAAAAGTATCTGCTAAATGATTAAATGTAAATGTAATAAAATCACGAATAATGGTTTCAAGATCTTTCATAGAGAGCATCATCTTGATTTAAGCAATAGATCTTCTTAGCTGAAAGAAACTACTTTTAACAATAGCACTAATCTGCTTATCGAAACTCCAATTAGAATAAAAAAATGACACCAATATTTTTGACACAGTCATGAACATTTGAGTATAAAGAACCAAACTGATTAACTATGTCAGAGGTCCTATCTGGTGAGGCGAAGATAACAATTTCAGTTTTGTCATTGTTTAACTGTAGGAAGTTCATGTCCATCCAACATTTTATGTCACACAGGCAGTCAAATAGGCCAGACAAAGAACCATTATTATTTTTGATAGGAAAGTAGAGCTGAGTGTCATTGGCATAAAAGTGGTAAGATAAATTGTGTATCTGTATAATATGACCAAGTGGAAGCATATATAATGCAAACAAATGAGGACCATGATGTATTGGGGCATGGGAATAAAAACAATTCCCTACTTTGACAGAAAACGTTCTACCTTTGAGATAAGACACAAACCACTCCAGCACAGAACCTCGAAGCCCAGCTACATGTTCTAGTCTGTGTAAACCAATATTATGATCTACAGTGTCAAATGCTGCACTTATATCAAGCAAAATTAAAATACAGCCAGAACTTGCATCCAGAGTGAGTAAGATGTCATTTAAAACCTTCAACAAAGCTGATTCAGTACTATGTAGCTCCCTGAAACCCGAATGAAATTTGTCAAAAAAACTAAAAGCATTTCCATGGATGAAAACCTCTGGGACTGAATATTTGAGCAAATACCCTGAATTTTATGGATAAAATGTCTTAAAAACTGATCACACAGGTCAGTAGAAACCTCAGGTAGAGGGATTTAGAAGGGCATTAATTGTTCGATTAAATCATACATATGTTTAGACTGTGCCTCCCTAACAGCATTCTGATACTGCCTAAGACACTCCCAGAAAATTTTGTACAATATAAATTTTAAGTTTTTTTTAAGTTATTAAGTTTATCCTTCCTCCACCTGCGTTCAGCATACCTGCACTCTTGTCTGACCGCGCCCATTTAATCAGGGCTGCACTTTCTTCACCACACTGGATTTTTGTAACCTCAGAGGACCAACTGAGTCTAATGTAGCAGTACAGGTACTATCAAAAATGTCAACCAGAACATCAGGATGAAGGCAGGAGCAAATATTTTCAGCAACATTAGAGGTTTGAGAAGATAATAAACATCAATGAAGGACCTAGCGGTAGAAGAATCAAAACGTCTAGATAAACATGGAGAGTGATATGGTTTAGAGTGAGTATAAAACTAATACAGAGTCAAAAACCACCAGATAATGATCAGAGATAGCAGTGTCCAAAATTTCAAGGTTAGTCACTGAAAAACCAAGTGAGAACACCAAATCCAGGGTGTGACCCTTCTGGTGTGTGGATCCAGAAACAAATGGTTAAAAATTAATAGGGGCCCATGAGACCTAAAAATTCTTTAACCAAATGTTTAGACTGGCAGCAGACATGAATATTAAAATCACCCAAGATCAGAAAACTTGTGAAACGTGTGAAGTTTGGGGCAGATCGGATATTGCTAGCCTGAGTTACAGCAACTTCCTTTTTCACTGCATTAGTAGCATGCTTTAGCACTTAGCTAAGTGCTACTAGCATGTATAAGTATGTTTCTAGCATGTTGCCAACCTATTTAACACTTGTTGACACCTTTTAATATGTTCCTAGGAGTCCATAACAGTGTTAACCATGTCACTTCCTGTTGCCAGTAGGTGGCGCTATGACTATAACCCAGAATAAGGGCATGTTGATGTGTTCAGGATAGGACTCTTGTCAAACGTTTGAAGTTTGGGGCAGATTGATCATTGCTTGCCTGAGTTACAGCAATTTCCTTTTTTACGGCATTAGTAGGATGCTTTAGCACTTAGCTAAGTGCTACTAGCATGTATAAGTATGTTTCTAGCATGTTGCCAGCCTATTTAACACTTGTTGACACTTTTTAATATGTTCCTAGGAGTCCATTACAGTGTTAACCATTTCACTTCCTGTTACAAGCAGGTGGCGCTATGTCTATAACTGAATTTGGGAATGGGTGTTTGTTCAGGGCATAACACCTATCAAACGTATGAAGTTTGGGGCAGATAACATTGCTTGCCTGAGTTACAACAACTTCCTGTTTCATAGTATTAATAGCATGCTTTAGCACTTAGTTAATGTTGTTAGCATGTTTGAGAATATTTCTAGCATTTTTAGCACACAATGGCATATTTTTTTGTTTGCTAATAGTGCATATCAGTGAAAAACATGTCACTTCCTGTTGCCAGTAGGTGGCGCTATAGCTATAACCAAATATGAACGTGTAGATCTCTTCAGGCCAGGACTCTAATCAAACTTGTGAAGTTTGAGACAGATTGGACATTGTATGCTTGAGTTACAGTAATGTTCTGTTTGATTTTGAATTGAATTTGGTCATGAGTGTTAGTTCAGGACAGAACACCTATCATTTGGTCATGAGTGTTTCTTCAGGACAGAACACCTATCACACATGTGAAGTTTGGGGCAGATGGGACATTGCTTGCCTGAGTTACAGCAACTTCCTGTTTCACAGCGAAACATCAAACTTTGATGGACACACCCCTTGACGAAAACTCAAAACCTTCGCAATTTAACATTACAAAGGTCTTATGATGACCCTCACCAAATTTGAAGACAATCCGATTAAAACTGTGGGAGGAGTTCGTCAAAATACGAGGCATGGAAATGGCAAAAACTGCACAAAAATCCTACAGGAAATACAAAATAACTTACTTCCTGTTGGGTTTTAGATTTTGTACCACAATACTTTTTTGTAGATAATGGTGTGCTACACGTGTGTACCAATTTTCATGCGTGTATGTGAAACGTAGCTCGAGGCGCACTCCGTTGAAATTTAATAGGTGGCGCTATCGAGCCATTTTGCCACACCCACTTCTGAAACCTATATCAGATGTAAATTTTCGCCAGTTCTGATGCTTGTGCAAAGTTTCGTGAGTTTTGGAGCATGTTTAGGCCCTCAAAAATGTGACTCCTCGCACTGCAGTGCTCGGGCCCTAATAAAATAAAGAAATAATGATTCAATAATCATAATCAAGCTAAAGTGTTATCTGTGTTTTTTATGAGTTACATTCACTTGTGATCAGTGTGGGAAGAGTTACACACAATCATCAAACCTTAAGGTGCACATGAACATCCACACTGGAGAAAAACCTCATAAGTGTTCACACTGTGACAAGAGATTCAGTCGGTCAACACATCTGAGAACACATGAGAGGATTCACACTGGAGAGAAACCGTATCACTGCACTGCATGTGGGAGGCTTTTCAGTCATTCTTCTGCTCTATACAGTCATACAAAAAACATTCACAGTAAATAGATCATCTTCAGATCCAGCACTTTCAGATCTGATGCCGCCTAATCACTAAATGAGACAATATAAAGATCGACCAATAATTAATGCGCATCTCGTCAGTAAAGCCGGTTCTCTAATCAGCAGTAAATTCCATCAGATACGTGATTGCACATAGAGCAGCTGTTACTACACAGAGCCGCTGATAATGAACGTGGATTTGTGCAGCTTGTCAGTTAACAATGGCTCTGTGTAGTAACAGCTGCTCTATGTGGATATGCAGTATATGCTAGTATAAATTAATGGAGTAATAGGATAACGTTCTGAGGTGTGCAATTATTTTCTGGGAAACGCACGGCAAACGTAGTTCCAGGCAGCTCTCTTGACCACATTACAGTTCCATTTCACTTTGCATAGTTAACTGTGTACAACAACTTTACATAAGAAATAAAGGATCGACCAAACCCAAAAGCTTCAAAACACCTAAAAAGAAACCCATGATCAACCCGGTCAAAGGCTTTTTCCTGATCCAGAGAAATAAAACCCACATCAATTTTATGTACTTTGGCATAAGAAATCAAATCTCGAATCAGAAAAAGATTATTAAAAATTGACCGGCCAGGAACATGGTAAGATTGATCTGCATGAATGACTGAAGCTATACAACATTTATTCTATTAGTTAAAACCTTAGAAAGTATCTTATAGTCCACACCGAGCAAAGACACAGGGCGCCAATTTTTAATGTCTCCAAGGTCACCCTTCTTGGGTAATAAGGTTATCATAGCTCTCCGAATGCTCAACGGAAGTGTGCCCTTTTCCAAACACTCGAAGAAGACCAAAAACAAGTCTTTTCCGACGACTGGCCAAAACTGCTTATAAAATTTGTCATTTAGCCCCTCTAGTCCTGGAGCTTTGCCTGGAGAAAGTTCAAAGGTCAAAGGTTGATCAAGCATATGTTTCTCCTCTTCTGCAAGACGAGGTAAGTCCTGAAGTAAAGAGTCAGCCATTCCAGCATCACAGGATTCAGCTTTATAAAAATCTTCATAAAAAAGACAGCGCATGGGAAATAATTCTACAATCATCAGTCACTTCTCTCCCATCTGGCAGTTTCAAATGACACAAAGTCTTCCTATTTCCAATCTTCTTCTCCAGATTTAAAAAGAAAGATTTTGGAGCATTTATGTTGTTAAAAGATAGGAACTTAGCATGGATAAGTGCCTCTTGGGCCCTTTCTTCTAGAAGATTCCATAAAAGAAACTTGTTCTGTTCCAAAACTTCAGCAGCATCAGGACCATCCTCCTCAATATCAATGTGAAGAATGTCCTGTTCAAACTGTCTCATCTTACTCCCCCGGATGCTTTTATTGTAGGGAGTATAACTCTGGCAAGGTGCAAGTTAAACTTTTTTGTCAATGTCCCACCACTGACTTAAGGACTTATATTGCAATTTTCTCTCTCTCCAACTCTCCCAAAAAAGTGTAAAAGAGTGTACAAAATTGTGATCTTGTAAAAGTTTACTACTAAATTTCCAAATAAAGTGCTTAGCAGTGGTCTGTGCAGTGGCAACCTCAAAACGTGACATATAAAAGTGATCAGATAAAGGACTAGGAGAAATACAACCATTAAAAGATTTAGCTCTGCCATTTTTCTGCACATAAATTCTATCAAGCCTGCCTCCAGATACCATATTAGATTTAACTTTTACCCAAGTATACTGTTTAGTTTGAGGGAAAGTTTCTCTCCAAGTATCCACAAGGTGATGATAAGTTATCAAAATTTTAAGTAAATCTGCCGATTGACTATGGGGCTCCTCATAGTTCCTATCTAACGTGTGATCTACGGTACAATTAAAATCCCCTGCCAAAACAATCATCTTATCTTGAGAAACGTCACTCAAAGCAACTATAAGTTTTCAGAAAAAAACTAGTTCTTTCTGAACCGTTATTGGGAGCATAAATATTAAAAAGTGAAAAATTAGAGCCATGAATAGTAACATCAACATGCAACATTCGACCCTGAACTCATTCAAAAACACTTACAGGTAGTCCCTTATATTCAGGCCCGAGAAGGATCGCAACACCGGCACTGACGTTAGAACCATGACTTAGTATGGCCTGCACCTTCCATTCACTTTGCCATTGTACTTGGATTTTCTAAATCTGAATGCATCTCTTGAAGAAAGAATACACTAGACTTCTTTATCATAACATAGTCAAATAAACTACACCTTTTCATAACATCACGACACTGATTTATATTTAAAGTTCCAAACCTAAAAGGTGCCATGAAAAAAATAAATATAGCTCAATAATAAATACAAAAACATAGCCAATCTCACTTTTTACCTTGTAAGTGCAACATACTTCTTACACTACACAGAAGTTTCTTAAGCCAATATTGTTTTGGTCTGTCAAGCTCGTCAAAGGTAGCCTTCCTCATAGCCACAGTACAAGAAACCAAAAACAACTTTAGATCCAGGAAAAACAGCTCAATATTAGGCTTACGAAGCCCTTTCGTTTTATCAAGAAAGCTATTGATATGATGAACTGAATATAATTTATTCATACCTTCACCGCATCCGTCTCGTCATCTTCAGCACACAAATCTTCGCAGTCCCTATAAAAATCCTCATTCTGTGACTTTGAATCCACCACCTCTTGCAAAGCGTTATTCTCTTGAGTCTGATCAGTTTGGCTACATTCACACCGCGGTGCTCAATTCCGATTTTTTCTCAGATCTGATTTTTTTGTATAGCTGTTCACATTGTTGTTTTAAATGTCGACAATATCAGATTTCCAGTGTGAACAGATCTTGTTGTTTAGTGCTCAGTTCCGTTTTTTTTAATGATACGAACAGGGTTTCCAGATTTTCACAACAAAATCAGCCCAATTCTTTCTCAAAACTAGTCCAAAACTAGCCTATGTTCAGGGAGGTAAACATTGTGTTAGTGGGGTCGCGTCAATGCTCAAAGTTGAAAAACATCCCGTGGCAACAGAGGAAAAAGTAGCCCAATTCCCCAGGGAAACTTGTGGATTTGGCAACACTTGCACAGCGCGCCATCATACGGAAGTAAACACGGAGGATAAAGTCAGCGATTATGTGTTTATTTATAGTGTGATCTGCTGCAGAATCCAGAAAAATTATGCACAGGCAATATGAAAAAATAAACACAAGGATGTGACAAAAGAAAGCAGAATTTTGAAACTTTTATAATACGAGCCCTCATGTTTTGCTTGTAGAGTTGTCACTGTAATACACATCAGTCATGACACTTCCACTGATTACCTTTCGCTACTGTCGTGATAACTTTGTGTATGTAAAATCTTTGAAGTGTCTTCCGTCAGCGAAGAATTGTCGATCTTGAGTGATGTAAAAGCCGCATGAAATCCGACATGACCGTTCACACCGCGGGATGAGCCCATGCCCAGCGCTGAACCACCATCACCCCCGCGAGCGTGGCTGGCAGGCTGCATCGTCCACCAGCACATACGGTCGGGAGCCCCCGAAGCAGAGGTGACGGTGGAAGGGAAACGTTTCCGGGCCCTGCTGGACTCAGGCAGTGTGGTCACCCTCATCCAGTCGCAGTTGTGCCCCCCTCGAAGCGGCCAGAAAAGCTTCCTCCCGATTACCTGTGTACATGGAGACACTCGCCAAGTACCGGCCCGAAGAATTACCATTTCGTCACCCCAAGGCGCCTGGCCGGTGGAGGTTGGCCTGGTGAAGGACCTGTCTGGCGCTGCTCGCCTCCGACAATGGGAGAGAAGGTGAATCCCCCTCCCAGTCTACTAACTTATTTGTTAGTTTGGCTAATGGCGGACCTCTGCAGGCTGCTGCGGGTGAAGCAGTTGAGGACCACAGTCTATCACCCTCAGACGGATGGGCTCGTGGAGAGATTTAACCAAACCCTCAAGCAAATGCTCAGACGCGTGGCAGCGGAGGACAAGCGGGATTGGGACCTCATGATCCCCTACGTGCTCTTTGGGATCCGCAAAGTTCCTCAGGCCTCAACTGGCTTCACCCCCTTCGAGCTCCTGTTCGGCCGTCAACCACGGGGTCTCTTGGACGTGGCCCGGGAAGCGTGGGAGCAGCAGCCGGCCCCTCATCGCACCATCATCGAGCACGTCCGACAAATGAGGGAACGGATCGACCGAGTGATTCCGTTAGTCCGGGAACACCTCACCAGGGCCCAGCAAGCGCAGCAACATCACTACGACGGGCAGCCCAACCACGTGAGTTCCAACCCAGAGACCGCGTCATGGTCCTGGTCCCCAGCTCCGCCTGCAAGTTCCTGGCCTTCTGGAAAGGGCCCTACTCTGTGGTGGAGAGGGTTGGACCATTCACATATCGGCTGAGACAGCTGGGACGGCGGCAGACGGAGCAACTCTATCACATCAACCTCCTGAAGAAGTGGGTGGGGACCCGGGACCAAGTAGCTGCCCTGAGCCTCACCGAACCCGTGGTTGTGGATGTCAACCCCCATCTCTCGGCGGCCCAGAAGACGGAGCTGCAGCACCTGGTCAATCAGTTCCAGGATGTGTTCTCCTCCCAGCCCGGGTAGACCAACGTGCTACAGCATGACATTAGGACACCCCCAGGAGTCGTCGTCAGGCAACGACCCTATCGTGTCCCAGAAGCTCGTCGGCAGGCTATTGAGGAAGAGGTCCAACAAATGCTGAAGTTGGGGGTAATAGAGCCATCCCGGAGTCCGTGGTCCAGCCCCATTGTGATGGTCCCAAAGCCGGATGGCACCCTCCGCTTTTGTAACGACTTCCGCCGCCTGAACGAAGTCTCCAAGTTCGACGGGTACCCCATGCCTCGGGTCGATGAACTGCTGGACCGCCTGGGAAGGGCCCAGTACATCAGTACTCTGGACCTCACCAAGGGCTATTGGCAGGTACCGCTCTCCGAGGCCGCCAAGCCGAAGACTGCCTTCTCAACCCCCAGTGGCCATTGGCAGTACAGGACCCTTCCCTTCGGCCTACACGGGGCCCCCGCGACGTTCCAGCGAATGATGGACATCCTCCTGCGGCCCCACCAGGCGTACGCGGCCGCCTACCTGGATGACGTCGTGATCCACTCTGAGGCATGGGAAGAACATCAGGATCATCTGCGGAGGGTGGACTCACCCCCAACCCCCGAAAATGCCACCTAGCCCTCTCAGAGACCAAGTACCTGGGCTTCCAAGTCGGCCGAGGTCTCATCCGGCCACAGGAGAAAAAGGTAGAGGCCATCCACTCCGCCCCGAGGCCCCGGACAAAGACCCAGGTACGAGCCTTCTTGGGGTTGGCGGGTTATTACCGATGTTTTATCCCCAACTTCTCCTCTTTAGCCGCCCCCCCTGACAGACCTGACCAGGAAGGGGCAGCCGGAGAAAGTATGCTGGACACCATTGGCAGAAGAGGCCTTTGGCCAGGTCAAGACAGCGCTCACATCCGCATCTGTCCTTTGCGCTCCGGATTCAGCTGCCAATTCCTGTTGCAGACGGATGCCTCCGACACAGGACTGGGAGCAGTCCTATCCCAAATCCAGGAAGGCGAGGAGTATCCGGTCATCTACATCAGCAGGAAGCTGTCCCTGGCAGAGAGGAACTATGCCGTCGTGGGGAAGGAGGCCCTGGCCATCAAGTGGGCAGTCCTGGAGCTGCGGTACTACCTCCTGATACGCAAGTTCACCCTGGTAACCGACCATGCGCCCCTACAGTGGATGGCCCGCGCCAAGGACACCAAGGACAGGGTGACTCGTTGGTTCTTAGCGCTCCAGGACTTCCACTTTGAGGTGCGCCATCGGGCCGGGGCCGCCAACGCGAATGCGGATGTCCTCTCACGAATCTGGACAGATTATGCAGGTCTGTCGGGGGTCATTTCCCTCCCTCCCCTAACTTCATCCCTACTTTCCCCATTTGTTCGCAGGACCAGAACGACGCTTGGGGGGGGGGATGTGACGAGCATCCTAGGAGGAATCAGCGTCGCCCTGGCAACCAACGGCATACACCTGCACGTCTTCACCGCCGGCTGATCGGTCACAGCTGCATCTCATCAGAACACGGCTCTTAAGCAGCACATGCTGAGCAGACAAGTCAAACACTGGTCTCGAGCCGAACACACGCTGGACTAACCCTTTCTCTCATTTCTCTCCAGAAAGCAGCGAGTGACCGACAGCCCACCCACTTTGGAGCACGTTTGGACACCCACTTTCACTTGGATTGAGCACTGAAGAGCACCGTGAGCACTAGCCTCCATGCACCGGCTTGCCATCCTGCACCCTCCGGGGCATTTTGTTGTTCACGGAGCCAAAACTTGTCGAGTGATTCTTCACCACGTCACACCTGCCTTCCTTGTTCAGGTGTATCAGTCTCAAGCGTCCTCAGTACTATCAGAGTCTCTTTCCCTATTACCCTCCACATCGACCGCCAATTCTTCATTAACAACATTACGAATTGGGCAAGTCTGTCTAAAATGCCCTAAATCACCGCAAATAAAACATTTCATAGATTCTAAACTGATAAAGATGGTGTAATCTTTATTCTCAATTGTTAATTTCACCGACAAATTTAGAGGCTCACTCTGAGCGTTCAGAATCATGAAAACTTGACACCGAAAAGACACTACATGCTTTAATTCAGGATTTTTACATCCAAGCGAAATCAACTTAATCGGACTTACTAATTTACCGAATCTCCTTAGTATTTCCTCCAACTTTTATTTTTTTTACAAATGGAGGCACGTTCAACAAAATTATCTTCTTTGATGGGCTTGACAGAGGCAAAACGGGCACAAACGTATCCCTAATTATTAATCCACTCTCAACCAACCCATCTGCCATTTGACTTTTGCTTAAAAAAAATAACTAAGGCCTTATTCATACGAGAAGCGGACCTGATGTTAACGCTGCAGACGCATCTGGCATGCATTTACAGCCATGCCTGATGGTCAAACACGAGAAATCACCTGCGTTTGTCTCCATTTTTGCACTCACTGACCGAAGTCAGCTTAAACAACTCAACCGCCAAAACCAAAACTAATTTAAGAAAAACAAGTAAAGAAGAAAAAATATCCACTCAAACTCAGAGCCACTCACACCCATGCCAAACTCCATCCACTCGCTCCCAGCATGCAACACGCACAGAGAGAGAGAGAGAGAGAGAGAGAGAGAGAGAAACTTCTCTACACTAGAAAAAAAAAGTATTTTCCCTATTTTTACCCAAAGTAAGGCAATTATGTATTGCTGCAGCCCGGAGACCTGCAAGTGGGAGGGACTTGCGCCGCAAGTAGGTTGGGAGAGGGTAGGTTTAGGGTTGGGTTTGGTGTAGATGATATTACAAATCCCACCCGTTTGCAGCTGACCCGCAACTGTTTTATTCATACTGGTAGCTGGAGGGTGCCCTCGTGCAGTAAAACCATAAGTGAAAAATATAAAAATATAAAATGTAATACTCACAAAAATCATATTGAAGGAAATCCCTAATATGGATAAAGGCATATGCTAGCTGCAGTAGCTGAATAAAACACAGATAGGATGTTTTGACTGATGAAGAAAGAAGACGATAAAGATACGATTGTGACTAAATGGTGTATGCCTGTTCCATAAGCCATCTCAGGGTTTTTTTTTTATATGCGTAATGTATATTGTAATGCTAATCGACATAGCCTTTATCACTGTATAGAATAATTGAAAATGATTTTGCCTCATTCTGTGATATGAAACCACGTCAGATTTCATAATTTTTTTTTTAAAAGCACTGTACAGCCCTGGTGCGTGATCTGTAGGTGTGTTCAACTTAAAGGGGTGCTGCAGATCGATCGGTGTTTGACAACAAAGTACTGCAACAGGATAGGAAAGCATGCAGAGCTGTCCATTAGTATATAGCTCTCATGGAGACGCTGTACTTCGTTGTCAAACACTGATCTGTCCGCACAGCGCCGCTTCAAGTCAAACACACCTTGGAATTTAATTGACAACCTTAACCCTTTGAACAGGCTGGCACTGATTATAGCTCAGTGTTCAAAACCATTCTAGACGATGAACTGAACTCAGCCGCTGTCCTTCATCTGCTCCTGGATAAAGTCTTTCTCACTAAGAGCCACAAATGGCACTTCTGCAGCATCACGCTCAGCACTGGCCCGTGTATTGAGTCCTCTTCTCTACTCCTGAACTCATGTGACTGGACTCACACTCATTCATCATCAGATCTGCAGATGTTACTACAGTGATTCAACCCTCTACGGACACCTTGGCAATTGAATCGCCATTGGCTAGTAAATTTAGTAAATTTTTTAGTTTACTCGCCAGACTGATGTATATAAAAAGTGAAAGTGACGTGACATACAGCCAAGTATGGTGACCCATACTCAGAATTTGTGCTCTGCATTTAACCCATCCATAGTGCACACACACAGAGCAGTGAACACACATACACCATGAACACACACCCGGAGAAGTGGGCAGCCATTTATGCTGCGGTGCCCGGGGAATATATATATATATAAATGTTTGTAAAATGGCAGGTTTTTTTTAAATATCTGAAAGTACACTCTTAACATTGTAACACTAGCTTGCTCTATTCTTTTTCTATTCTATCTGTTTTCTTTTTATTTATTATATTATTTAGAAGCCCTTGCTATGTGTACTGTGTTTAAGCTAACTGAGACTTGTTACAGCACTTATATATCATTGCTCTTTTGTTGTTTTTGATTGCTTCCATTGTCCTCATTTGTAAGTCGCTTTGGATAAAAGCGTCTGCTAAATGACTAAATGTAAACATTAGTCAGTCAAGCATTATAATAATCAAGTATTATTTAATAATATAACTTTAGTCATTAGAAAAAAACTTGATAACCATGTTTGGATGCATATTAGTCATTTTAACTGAGTATTTTAACTGAACTGGTGGTGGTGCTTTTTTTGGTAGTTATTTTTGGTTGTTAAGTGTTTATGTAATTGGGAAGAAGAACTTAACAAAAATACTGATAAAATAATGATACGAGTTCTACTAATAAAGGAATACTAAGGATTAATGAGCTGCTGGATTCATTGATACTAATCAGGTTTTGTGCGTTCGATCGAACTGATTTGCTGAAATCAAAACAGGGACGATAATAGATGAGCGCCAGCCAATGAGATTGCCGTTTGCTCATTAGCTCCGCCCACTACCGGAAAACCTGGCTTTCTTAAAAGCTGAAGAATTCCAAAGGAACGCTGATGTTGACAGGAAAATACAACAGAGAATATCGTTTACTTGTAGCGCGTCAATTCTCTCTCTCTCTCTCTCTCTCTCTCTGCGTGGGTGTGAGACAAAGCGATGGTGTCGTGCGCCTTCACACTAGAGTTTACTCTAGGTGTGTTGCACATCCCTTCAGATGAACTGAAAAATAGCAGAGATCGTTTGATGGAGAGTGAAACTCTGAAGCGCTCAATCAGAGTGTTCGGCAAGTGAAAATATATATGTGCTCAAGTTATACTTAGCCTCCAATTCACACACTGGCGAGTAAAATCTGAGAATTTATTAGCCATTGGCTAATATTAGACATGATTTAGTCGCCCAGAGTGAAGATTTAGTCGCATATGCGAGTGATTTATTCGCAATGTAGAGGGTTGTGATTAAACTTATCTCAGGAGAGCATAACTCAGCTACAGTGATGAAGTCCAGAAACAAGAGCTGTGCTGCTCTGATAACAACACATCCAAAACAAAAGAGCTCACTCTGAACTTCAGCAGATCTGCTCTATATCAACAGGACTGAGTGGAAAGGGTCCACACCTTCAAACTCCTGGAGTCTCGTATCTGATGAGCTCTATTGGTCTGTAACACCTCAGCAACAATCAAAACGACCTCAGAGTGATCAGGAAAAACAGCTTGGAGTGTGAGCCGATGGTGTGCTTTTACTGCTCCACCAATGAAAACATACTAGTGTACTGCATCTCACAAGTCCTTAAGAACAAGAAGCACTCGCTTACAGGGCAGTTTCATTCAAGTTGCCGTCAGGACTTTACCTCACAAATGCATCAAGGCAAAGGTCGATGTTAAAATACTATTTCTATTGTAGTTATTCAACGACAGTCTCTTTTTCTGTCTATAATGCTGTTTTTACACAATATGCAGAATGTCGATGTGCAATACGATCACATGATCACTTGTTTTTTTTATCAGGACCTTAACAAATGCACTAAATGTGGTGTGTCAATGTGCAACACTATAGCTGGTCAATAATCACTACTGCGAACGTAACCCATTTTAGTTTGTAATTTTTGTATATACTTACTGCTTTGTATCAATGTAGAGGTCAATGTGCAGTACTGTCAGTGCTCACTTTACTCAGATTGCTGTACTGTACAGTCTAAAGTCTTATCTATTATCTGTGGTTATACTGTATGTTTGTTTTCTAACACCAGTAAGAAGCAGTGCTCCTAGTTTGATTGGATGCAGAAAAATACAATGAAAATAAAGGCATTCAATTCAATTCAAAAGTTTATTGAGAAATTTAAAACAGAAAGCCCAATAAGCAAACATTTTCCATATGCAGATACAATTAGCAGACAATAAAAGTTGTTGATAGAATATAAAAAGTAAAGAATTGTATTACAAGTATGGGTATCATTAAGGTTTAAACGGTATTACTATTCTTATGATACTGTACATCAGTCTGGTTCTTTAACGGTATTCTTTTTTTTTTTTTCTTTATTGAAAAAAGGGCCAATTTAATCCATTTAGATCCCTTTTTACAAGAGAAGTAAAACAGATCAATTACAAAGCAACATGACACTATATCTTTCATCTGTGTTCCTAAGTACATCGTAAGTGGAAGAATAGTCCTTTTAAAAACAACAGTGAATAAAAAGGTTAAAAAAAAATCTCAGCTCTCTTAAAGTGTTACAGCCTCTTCTTCAGCTTCCTGAACAAGAACTGTTTGTAAAAAGCTTCTAATTTCCTTCATGAAATAGTAAGCAATCTACAATTGATAAATATGCATTATAAGATGCATTTTAGGGCTGTCTTGATATTAGATTTTTCATATCACGGTTATTGCGGCCATAAGAATTCACAATATTGATATATTGTGATATCAACAGAAACCTTGGGGGCATTCTTTCAATCTCCACAAGGACTTGTACCATGGCAGAACAACTGTTTGTCGTGGACAACAAAGTGATGTAATGCACTTGTTCTTTGCTTTGTTTTATTTTAATTAAGAGGGTGCAGATGCAGCTGTAAATCCTGGCTGCTCTGCATGGACATGTTCACCGGCATTTTGCTCATCATTATGCTGCTGGTTTATATTAAAACAATACACACCACTCTCAATAACAGTTGCACATTTATTTATATTTCCATTTAACATATAACATATACAAATATAAGATGCTTTTATCAAAAGTGGATAATTCACAATTAATTGTAGTCTATTGAAAATTAACCATGATTTTACCACAGCATTTGCAGTAAAACCATAGTAAAAACAAAATCAACCATAGTTTTACTACAATCACCATGGTTTAACTATGACTGTTGCAGTAAAATCATGGTTACTCCAAAAATAACCATTAGAGCATTTAAAACCATAAACTACAAACCATACCTGCTACAAAATTGTAAAACCATACTACAAAATTGATTACAAAAACTATGGTTACTGTCGTCATGGTTACCACAGTTTTACTGAAGTATTACTACATTTACTTATTGATAAACGCTAATGTTTTAATAAGTAATTTAATATCACAGTCTTTCATAATTTAGCCCCAGGGCTCATTACTGGGTTCAGGCATTCATTCCTACTTACAAGAGAAGCAAATAAGGATAAATTACAAAGCTACATGACAGTGTATCTTGCATCTTGCATCCAGTGTGGATTCTCATGTCTTTTCAGATTTGATGACACACTGAATTTCTTGTCACATTGGGACACTTGTAATGTTTCTCTCCAGTGTGGACCCTCTGGTGCAGTTGTAAGCAGGTCGCTGAAGTAAAAGTCTATTCATACTCAAAGCACATGTACTCTCTCACAGCAGTATATATTTTCTGACCTACTTTCAAATTTTGTAGACAAAAAAACTGTTGCCACACAAATTACATGAATGTGACTTCTCTTGTGTTTGAACTTTCAGGTGTTTCTTCAGAACTGAAGCCCACAAAAACATTTTGCCACATTGATCACGTGTACAGTTTCTCTCCAGTGTTGTCTCCAGGATGTTCATGTGTTTCTTAAAGGGATAGTTCACCCAAAAATGAAAATTTGATGTTTATCTGCTTACCCCCAGGGCATCCAAGATGTAGGTGACTTTGTTTTTTCAGAAGAACACAAATCATGATTTTTAAATTCAACCGTTGCAGTCTCTCAGTCATTGACACTCTATCTACAATCTCAATTAGGAGTGTCAATGGTCCACTTGAGAGATAGGTGGCGGTAATGCACTTATAAGTCTGTGATCTGCCATAAAGCAAGAAGAGGAAGAAGTTACCTCAGGTGCCTGCTGCTGTGAAGCGTATTCACAAGAGTTCTAACAGTTTGGACATTGCGTGAATCAGAGGGTAAAAAACAATATAAATACTGTTCAGTTTCTTTGATCTTTTTGTGTCTTTACACATCAATGTATCGTCACAAGCCGCAGGGTTTAATTTGGATTTGTCTGTGCATGTTTTTTTTTAATCTCATAGATTTTGCTACCATTGCCATGCATTATAGACCGAGAGACTGCAACGGCTGAAGTAAAAAATTATAATTTGTGTTCTACTGAAGAAATAAAGTCACCTACATCTTGGATGCCCTGGGGGTAAGCAGATAAACATTAAGGTTTCATTTTTGGGTGAACTATCCCTTAAAGGTGTGCTGATTGTGTGAAACTCTTCCCGCACTGATCACAAGTGAACAGTTTCTGTCCAGTATGAACTCTCATATGATGCTCAAGACTTGTTTTGCTTGTCAAACTCTTTCCACAGTGAGTGCAGGTGAAAGATTTCTTGGATCTTCTTTTCTTTAAATCATTCTGTTTGGTTTGAGAGCAACTCTAAAGTTTTTCTCCAGTTTTGACATGATTTTTCTCCTCAACTTCACTTGATTCTTCATTCTCCTCGTTTTCTTCAATGAACTCTGAAATAAAAGTAAAAAAAGGTTCATTTTCAGTATCTTGTAAAAAGTTGAGAAATGTGAAAAAAGTGAACCCTGATGTAACAGTGCAGGGCTCCAGTCTAAAGCTGGGTACACACCACAAGATAATCGGGCTGATTTGGGGCCGATTATTCCCCTTCTGACAATCCTAGGTAATGTCCCGATTATATAATTTTCATATAGAAAAATTTCTATATTATACTCTTACTAAATGTACCATTATTAGTATACAATTTAAGAATTTCAATATATAAAGCAAAACATAGAAATGAATGACTTAAGCAAATAAGTGCTCCTCCGCTGCCATCTACTGGTTATGGTGGTAATTTTATGTATTTTTAATTTATTTTGCACAAGTGCTTGTTTACCACAAAACTAAAATTTAATTTTTAATGGGACAAAACACAATGTATATTAAAATATAATGTGAAATACTTAAAAAGTTGTTAAAAAGTGACAAAAAAAAATTCTCTCCAAAGGTTGTACAAACCGTGAAATTAATGATGTAATCACACTGGACAATTTCTTCCACAACACCATGGTTATAGTTAGCGTTACTGCTTGTGGGTTTCTGCGTCAGCGCTGTTTTGAATGCTTCTCAATAGATCTCGCAGCATTCTTATTCATTCTGTGGTGAGTTCAAACTCTTCTCACTGGATCTCACAGCGCTGTGTAATAACAGTATCGTGAGATCAACATTGGTTCCTGAGTAAACCTGTTCTGAGCTTGGACCAGTACTAGTCCGAGCTGCTAAACGGTCCGTGCTGCGTAGCACAAATGAGTAGCGCGGTTCTGTTACACTTTTGTTTTATTTGCTGTTTAATGTTTCTCATATGCAACAGAAATGGCCGCTCTTATGAGTTGGGTAAAGTGGTGGTCACACTGGCAGAAAATGTTTTTTTTTTTTTTTTGCAAAATGCAAAGTTGCAGTCTTGAGCCCAGCAGTGGAAAGTAGACAACTGTGTTAAAAAATATTCAAATTATTATTTTAAAAATATTATAGACAAACCCCATGTTTCTATAGGGAGAACTATTAAATATGTTTGTATGTTTGATCAACTACACACTTGACCATTCGCAGGGAGCATGATTGGCAGGTGATCTGACCAATCAGAATGTGGATATATTATGTGCCCCCACTGCTATCCGCCATCTTGTCCAACAGCTACAGCTGGTCTCCATGTTAAAACGGTAAAAAAATATAGACTGAATTGAAACTTTTTCAATATAACTAAATATAAAAACGTGTGTGGAGGGTTAAGCTGTGCTGTTGTTGGCTGCCACAGGAATAGCAATACGCTAAAGGAATTCATTTAAAGTACTTTTGCGTACCAGAAAATCTGTTCATGTCCAGCTCTGTATGCATGGCTTGCAGAGCTTAAGTTAAAATAATAATGTGAAATAATAAAATATGTTAAAATAATGTGTGCTCTTATCATCCTGTGGACAAAATCCTGTGAACTTTGCCTTAATTGGGAACTGAACTGAGGCGCTACAGTGATCTATCACTACACAGTAAAGAGCCACAAAATGGTATGTCAAAATTTAAAAACTGAGTCCTGAGACCTTGTTTCATACCAGAAGTAACCTGCTCTGTCTTGTCTGTCGGCACGTTGTCAGTTTCCTCTTCACTCTGTGATGTGTTTTTCCACTGCGTGAGAACTTGATGTGTAGTGTGAGGGCAGCTTTGTTTGTCGGAGTTAGCAACAGTAACTAAGGAGGGCAGGTCTTTGCGAACATTTACAGAGCTGCTGGATGTTAAACACATGGTGCTTCTCCACCTTCCGCTCAATAGGGTTCAGGTCTGGAGACATACTTGGCCACAACATCACCTTCAGCTTCCTCAGCAAGGCAGTTGTCATCTTGGCGGTGTTTAGGTTCGTTATCATGTTGGAAAACTGCCATTCTGACCGGTTCCTGAAGGGAAGGCTTCATGTTCTGCTTCAGAATGTCACAGTACATGTTGGAATCCATGATTCCCTCAATGAAGCGCATCTCCCCAGCCCCAGACCATGATGCTACCACCACCATGCTTGACTGTAGGCAAGACACAATTTTCTTGGTACTCCTCATCATATCTTATGGCGCTTTTTCATTCTGCGTCCCCCCATCAAGCTCTCGCTGGATCCGCTCCTTTGCTATCAACGAGAGGAACATCTGTACTTCGGCAACAGACAACAAAACTTTTTGGTTGTTAGAAAAAGGTATGCTCGTTCAAAACAGTTGCGTTCGCTCATTGGCTGGCTGTGCTGACTTAAATCTAGCGGTTCTTTTGTGTTCGTGTCACAAGTTCAGTGACGCAGGTAGCAATGATTCTCTCCGGCCAATCTGTGATCAGCAGAGTTTACACGTCACGTTTTGGTAACGGTACAGTTAACTTGGAACCTCAACCGAGGTAGTACTAAAAAAGTACCAAGTACCAGGTATTGTACCCAGTGGAAACCCCCCCAAAAGTGAATCGTACTGAGCCGTGCCATACCATGCAGTGAAAAAGGGCCATTAGTCTCATCAGACCACAGGACATGGTTCCAGTAATTCTAGTTCTTGGACAGGTTGTCTTCTGCAAACTGTTTGCGGGCTTTCTTGTGAGCCAGCTTTAGAAGAGGCTTTCTTCTGGGATGACGGCCATGCAAACTGACTTGTTGCAGTGTGTGGCCTATGGTCTGAGCACTGACCAGCTGACCGTACACTTCTGCAACCTCTAAAGCAATGGCGGCAGCACTCATGTGTCTGTTTATTTAAGCCAGCTTCTGCACCTGATGCACAGCATGAGGACTCGACTTCTTTGATCGACCCTTGCGAGGCCTGTTCCAAGTGGAACCCATCTTGGAAAACCTCTGTATGCCCACTGTACTGTAACTCAGTTTCAGGGTGTTACCGATCTTCTTATAGTCTAGGCCAGTGGTTCCCAAACCTGTCGTGGAGGCACCCCTGCCCTGCACATTGTGTATGTCTCCCTAATCAGACAGATTAGATAAGGGAGACATACAAAAGGTGCAGGGCAGGGATGCCTCCAGCACAGGTTTGGGAAGCACTGGTCTAGGCCATCTTTGTGGAGAGCAACAATTCTAGTTCTTAAATCTTCAGAGAGTTCTTTGCCATGAGGTGCTATGTTGAGTATCCAGTGGTCCGTATGAGAGAACTGTACTGTACTCAAAGCACCAAATCTTAACTGCTCTAATACAAGATACACAAATTTGTACGGTCCTGTCAAGCAGACAAAAACATGAACATGATGAATAGGACATGCAGCTTTGTTGTCACTTAGGCTGTACTCACAAAACAATAATTACAAAATTTAAATGATTTGTTCAAAACAGCTGATGGAATGGACCATTGAATCACTGGCTCACTCGATTCATTCAAAAACTGATTAATTCAAGGAACGAAACACTGTGTTCCTATGCATTGTAAAAAAATAAAAATAATAATAATATTATTATTATTTTTTCATTGCTAAGGGCATTCTAACTGCAATTTAATGGGCTTTTGGACTATGAACAAGACGTGTTTTTGTTTGTTGCAAAGTCGGTGACCTACTTGATAATGTCAGCTCTCATATCATCTATCAGTCCCTCACAGTCACACATACAGTACAATAACATGGATTTGATCAGAATCTCAGCTGAATCTTGAATACTTACTGTGATAGTTTTTTGTATGTCTGTGTAGAGAAGATAAATGTTTGAAACGCTTCCCACATTCAGTGCAGTGATACGGTTTCTCTCCAGTGTGGATCCTCTCATGTGTTTTCAGACTTGATGACACACTGAATCTCTTATCACAGTGTGAACACTTGTAAGGTTTTTCTCCAGTGTGAATCCTCTCGTGCAGTTTTAAACAGTTTGCTGTAGTAAAAGTCTTCTCACACTCAAAGCACATGTGCTCTCTCACACCAGTATGTATTTTCTGATGTTCTTTCAAAGTTGAAAAGCGTGAAAAACTCTTTCCACACAAATAACATGAATGTGGCTTCTCCTTCGTATGAACTCTCAGGTGCTTCTTCAGGTCTGAAGCCCTCAAAAATGTTTTGCCGCACTGATCACATGAGTACAGTTTCTCTCCAGTGTGGATGTTCATGTGTCTCTTAAGGCGTGATGATTGTGTGAAATTCTTCCTGCATTGATCACATGTAAATGGTTTCTCTCCGGTATGAACTCTCATGTGAACATCAAGACCTATTTTGTATGTGAAACTCTTCCCACATTGTTTACATGTGTACAGTTTCTCTCCTGTATGAAATTTCATATGTGTCATAAGGATTCCTTTCCGTGCAAAACTCATCCCGCACTGATCACAAGTGTACGGTTTCTCTCCAGTGTGGATCCTCTCATGTGTTTTCAGATGTGTTGAATGACTGAATCTCTTGTCACAGTGTGAACACTTGTAAGGTTTCTCTCCAGTGTGGATATTCATGTGTTTCTTAAGGCTTAATGATCGTGTGAAACTCTTACCGCACTGATCACATGTGAATGGTTTCTCTCCAGTGTGGATCCTCTCATGTGTTTTTAGGTCTCCTGACCGACTGAATTTCTTGTCACAATGTGAGCACTTATAAGGTTTCTCTCCAGTGTGGATGTTCATGTGATACTTAAGGCTTGCTGATTGTGTGAAACTCTTCCTGCACTGATCACATGTGAACGGTTTCTCTCCAGTGTGAACCCTCATGTGACGCTCAAGACTTGTTTTGAGTGTGAAGCTCTTTCCACACTGAGTGCAGGTGAAAGATTTCTTGGCTCTTTTCTTTAAATCATTCTGTTTGGTTTGAGAGCAACTCAAAGTTTTTTCTCCAGTTTTGACATGATGTTTCTCCTCATCTTCACTCAATTCTTCGTTCTCCTTACTTTCTTCAATAAACTCTAAATTAAAAGCAGAAAAAGTTAGTTTGTTTGTAAGTTGCTTGAAAAACCAACAAAAAAAAAAAAAAAAGAAGTGTTGTGATACTTAAAAGTAAACCCTGGTCTAACAGACAATTTCTATTCAAAATTTAGTTCCTTTTGATTGCAATTTTTAGGGGTGCACGATAATTATCGGCCGATATTTATCGTGCACCCCTAGCAAGTTAATAAATTTTACCTCCCTAAACTTTTATGAATGAGGTACATTGATCTTCAAAATATAATTTTTAAACCATTATAGACACAAATCACGTTTCTATAAGGAGAACTATTACAGTTTTTCTCAATTGCTTTGGCTCATTTGTCGAGTGATTTTTTTTTTTTTCGATCTCTGAACAATTAGCTTCTTGTTCACATCAGATTGGAATTTCTTATTGATTTGAGAAAATTGCAAATGCTTTGGCACGTGTGCAAACAGTAAGTACAATTGTCTGCAGTTTGCACAACAACTAATTGCATATGACTTGTTGGTCAAAACTGACGAGTCGATTCTGACTTCAATTGTCAAACTCTTCACAACATAAATTTTCTTGTAAGCCATCACATTCAAAACGATCCATTCAATTATGAAAAATTGGTATACACAAACAATGTCAATGTCAGATATTTATGGAATATACATATTTCAATAAATATCTGACATTGATAATGTTTGTAATGTCTGCTAAATTGGCAAATGACCTCTAATTGCAATAAAAAAATTTACACACTGGTAAAAAAAAAAAAAAAAAAGAATAGCCTGAATGCACTGTAAGTCACTTTGGATAAAATCGCCTGCTTAATGCATAAATGTAAATGTAAATTTGAATAAACCATTCAACCATTTAACCTATCAAGTTTAGGAGCATATATATGTAGATTGCCCACAGCACAATCACTAATATTTTTTGAGAACGGAGGACTTCCACAACCCTGAACTGCAGCAACATGCTCGTGGAAGAGCAATTGGTAGATGTGTAAGAATACGTGGTGGTGGTGTTAGAGGAAGACTTAATAGAGGAAGAGGTGGAAATAGAAGAGTCAGAGTCTCTGATGAAATCAGAGCCACACTTGTGGATCATGTCATAAATCGTGGTTTTACAATGGAGAGGCTGGTCGAAGGGTACAGCCTAATTTAAACAGGTCCGCAGTGTCATCAATTGTGCAAACCTTTCGTAGAGAAAACAGATAAATATGCATTTATTTTTTTGTTTTACAGTATGTAAAGCATTTTTATAAACAACAATATTGTAAAGGTAAATGCAAGTCTATTTGAACATTATGTAGAACCGCACAACATCCTTGTGCTGGTGGCAGCAATGAACGGGCCCTCACACTCGGGCTCACCGCCAGCGGGTGGCTTTAGTAAAGCAGCGAACGGTGAGATATATGCGTTTAATGTGGTAAATATAAGAGAAATATGTCAGTCATTTATTCAAAATAACCGACTTCCTGTTGGGATTTTTGTACATGTACGTGAAACGTAGCTTGAGGCGCACTCCGTTTAAATTGTATAGGTGGCGCTATCGAGGCATATATCGAGGCTTATCAAACATGTGAAGTTTGGGCAAGATCGGATATTTTATGCCTGAGTTACACTTTTATTCCCATGATGAGGCATTGAACTTTGTCACTGCATTATGGACACGCCCTTTAACGAAAACTCAAGATCTTCACAATTTAACATCGCCCAGGCCTTTAGATTAGACTGACAGAAAAAAAAAACAATTGATGTCATAAAATTTCTCGGAGTAGTTTGTTACAGCGTAAAATATGTCACTTCCTGTTGCCAGTAGGTGGCGCTATGACTATAACTGAATATGGGCATATCAATCTGTTCAGGTCAGGAGTCTTATCAAACATGTGAAGTTTGTGGCAGATTGAACATTGTATGTCTGAGTTATAGCAACTTCATTTTTCATGGCGAAACATCGAAATTCGTCAGGCCGCCACGGACACGACCTTCAACGAAAACTCAAGATCTTCGCAATTTAACATTGCAAAGGCCTTTAGATTAGGCATACCAAATTTGGTGTTGATCTGAATAAATCTCTAGGAGGAGTTTGTTAAAATACAAGGCATGCAAATGACAAAAATTATGCAAAATTTGCTCATAAAATTAAAAATAACCGACTTACTGTTGAGTTTCGGATATTGCTCCAAGAGTCTTTTTTGTAGGTAATGATGCTTTACATATGTGTGCCAATTTTCATGCATGTACGTGAAACACAGCTTGAGGGCTGTTGATTTTTTTAGGATAGGTGGCGCTGTCGAGCCATTTTGCCACACCCTCTTCTGAAACCTATATCATCTGTAAATTTTCACCAGGTCTGACGCGTGTGCAAAGTTTCAGGACTTTTCGAGCATCGGTACAAGAGGGTCCTCACACCATCGGTACTCGGGCCCTAATAATCCTTAGAAAAACAAGAGGGCCCTGCGCCCATTGGCTCGGGCCCTAATAAGAATAATCCTTAGGAAAACAATAGGGCTCTTCGCCCCTTCGGGCTTGAGCCCTAATAATAATAATAATAATAATAAACACAGCAATTCCAATAGGGTCCTCACACCATCGGTGCTCGGGCCCTAATAATGTCTTTGCAAATATACATTCCACCATAGGCAGAGTTTTGAAAATACATAAAATGACAATGAAACAACTCTACAAGGTGCCATTTGAGAGGAATGGTGAAAGATTGAAGGAGCTGCGGTACCAGTATGTCCAGGTAAACTATTGGTGTGCACTTATTGAGTTTTACAGTACTTCTAAGATGCCTGTATTACTTGAAGTTTTAGAAACTCATTAAAAGAGAAAACATTTACTGAACTCTAGAATAAAAATTAACTTTATTTAGTTTCTGTGTTTCTTCATAGAGAATCATGAAATTAACTTTATTTTTTCGGGGACCAACCGATGGAGACAGAGCTGGTGGATCCGAAGGCACAGACGGAGGGCTGATGGAGCCAAGTGTTGTCGCAGGTTCCGGAGACCTGGGAACAGCTGCAGCGACGAGCATTGTTGCTGGAGCCAGAGTACCCGAGGACTGGAGTAATGCCGGTGTGACCGAGGACCGCTGTGTGCCCAACAGGAAAAACCCACTGCAGCCAAAGAGGTGGAGGGTTGGAGCGCAGCAGACGGCCTTCAAGTCTGTGGCAGAAGTAGAGTGACGACTGACCGAGGGGGAGCCGGTGGGACGAGGTCACTTCTTTGAGTATGACTGGCATTTTCTGCAACTAATGGCTTGCAGTTCAGACACTGTAGTATATGAAGACTGCTTTATCACAGGATCTGTGAAAGGGAAAAAAATTGATATAAAATTAGCCAAAAACAGTTTTGCATCCATGATTGAATATATTACAATTTGCACTGATATTCATTAGAATTTTGTTGACATCTCAGTTTACCCTTTGACAATATCTTCATCAAGCTTGACATATGAGTGTCCATTCTTATCCTCTTGTCTGTCGTTGTCCTAGTTGTCCAAAAAAATATATATATATTAAATAACAGATTTTTATATGAATGACTGAAAGGAAGCACAAAGTAGCCAGCTGGAAAGGACACATTGCAAACGTTTTTCTTCCAAGATTGACCGAATCACCCTCCATCAGGCCTGATTCAAAACTCTCTATAAAAAAAGTTGATACAACATTAAAATATACTTACTATTCCTTTGTTTGTCTCTGCATTCAGAATTCAGTTCGTTTTCTATAGCAGCTGATCAGAAAAACAACAAATGTTAATATTTCTCACACACACACACACACACACACACACACACACACACACACACACACAAAAGCAAATAAGGATTGATTATTTGTTTTCTTTTTAAGAAATGACAGAACGCTGAGAACAATGTACCTGGTCAGTATTATAGTCAAAAAACTTGTGTACTGTATGCTCTCTTATAAGCAACCCTTCTTACGGTTTGTTCTTTTTTCTTATCTGTAGTGAGAAATATATATTAGAAAATAAAGGCAATAAGGTTGTCAAGCTTGAACAAATATAAACACCAATCAACGAACACTACCACAGTTGGCTAATCAGCTCAAGACAAAGTAATTGTATGTTCATAAACATGTTTTTTCAAAGATCATTAACCTTATTACAATGAAGCCAAATTGTTCAGGAAAAAATAAATAAATACACAACTTCATTTTGCAAATAAAAAAATGCTAATGTTATATATGTTATGACTTTTTTTTTTTTTTCTGCCAATGTCAAAAACATGACTGGCGCAGACGAATAATGTTAATTAAATACAAATCTTACCTGAAGTCACAGTGAGGTTCCAAAAGCCAGATGCCATAACGTTACACGCTTGCAGAAGCTGGTAAAAATAAGAGCATACCACTATATTTTCTAATTAATTTCATAGTTCCCCCAAAACAATTTGAATTCTGTCATCACTCACCCTTGAGATGCTCCAAACCATGTAAGACTTTCATTCAACTTCGAAATAAAAGCAGAGATATTTTAATGAAATCTGAGAGATTTATGTCCCTCCGATGAAATACGATTCACCAAAGATGTTCACATTTTAAAAAGTTAATTGCAAAAAAAAAAAAAAAAAAAAAAAAAAAACTGTCAAGGCAATCCATATGAATTGCGTGGTTTCCTCGAAGTGCTCTAAACACACACGATCGCTCTATATAATATAACTGTTTAAATTAAGACTTATATTCACATTCAAGGGACATTTGCACATTCAAGATCCGGTGCGAGCTCATTATCATACGAACCAATCAGAGCTGTTCAGTGGCTCTGGAACAAATCAGGTTTAGTCAGTGTGTTTTTAAACAAGTAAACGCAACTTACGCAAGGTTTTTTTTTTTTTTTTTCAAAGTATTTCAGATATGATGTTGAAGTCCTTGTGGGAATTTCAGTAGTAGCTTGTTACAATTAATGTATCATGTAATGGACAACAGCCTAATCAACCAAAGTATAACATTTTAAGTAAAACCGAACAACATATTAAACAACATATTTTAAGTATTGCAATGCTTAATAATAGTTGACAAACGTTTGTACATTGTAAATGCAAAAATGTAAATGTAAAAAATATTGCCCATAGGCCTACACATGGTTATAAAGTACAGTAAAATCCCACTAATGTGTAATAATTTTGTTATGTTCTTACACAAAGTAGGCATAAAATATACTTTAAGTAAGAGTAACATAAGTGTGTTTTCTGAAAATACACTAAAATGTCACTAAAACTATGCTTAAGTTTAGTATATTCCTTAAAAGTGAAACTAAGAATATATTTATTAACACAGTATTTCTACTATACTTTTTAGGAATATATTAAATGTATGCTTGTGTTTAGCATATTCCTTAAAAGTGTAGCTAAGCATAAAATTATTACCAAAGTATTTCTATTGTATTTTTAGAAATATATTAAAATGCAATTCAGTATATTTTTAACGCACTTCAAATAAACATGTTGGGAATACAAATGTATTATAAACATACTACTTGAAATTCAAGTATACTTTTAATACATTTAATACTACGTCTTTTCCACCTGGGTGTATTTGCATTTCAAACTCTTTCCACATTGATTACATGTGTACGGTTTCTCTCCTGTGTGAATCCTCTCATTTGTTTTCAGAGATGTTGACTGACTGAATCTCTTGTCACAGTGTGAACACTTGTAAGGTTTCTTTCCAGTGTGGACGTTCATGTGTACCTTAAGGTTGGATAAGTATGCAAAACTCTTTCCACATTGATTACATGTGAATGGTTTCTCTCCTGTATGAACTCTTATATGTGTCATAAGGCTTTCTTTTCGCGTGAAACTCTTCCCGCACTGATCACATGTGTGTGGTTTCTCTCCAGTGTGGATGTTCATGTGTTTATTAAGGCTTGATGATTGTAAGAAACTCTTTCCGCACTGATAACAAGTGAACGGTTTCTCTCCAGTATGAACACTCATGTGAACATCAAGACTATATTTGCATTTCAAACTCTTTCCACATTGATTACATGTGTACGGTTTCTCTCCAGTGTGGATCCTCTCGTGTGTTTTCAGATGTGTTGTCCTACTGAATCTCTTGTCACAGTGTGAACACTCATAAGGTTTCTCTTCAGTGTGGATGTTCATGTGTACCTTAAGGTTTGCTAAGTGTGCAAAACTCTTTCCACATCCATTACATGTGAATGGTTTCTCTCCAGTATGAATTCTCATATGTGTCATAAGGCTTTCTTTTCGAGTGAAACTCTTCCCGCACTGATTACACGTGTGTGGTTTCTCTCCAGTGTGGATGTTCATGTGTACCTTAAGGCTTAACGATTGTGTGAAGCTCTTCCCACATTGATCACATGTGTACGGTTTCTCTCCAGTATGAACTCTCATGTGAACATCAAGACTATATTTGCGTGTGAAACACTTTCCACACTGAGTGCAGGTGAAAGATTTCTTGGCTCCTGTTTTCTTTAAGTCTTTATGTTTGCTTTGAGAGACACTCAAAGGTTTTTCTGCAGTTTTTACATGATTTTTCTCCTCAACGTCACTCAATTCTTCGTTCTCCTCACTTTCTTCAATAAACTCTAAAATAAAAGCAAAAACAGTTTATTTCGTCAGTAACTTGAAAAACAAAACAAAACCCAAAAAAAAAAAATCCTATTTGCTACTGTTGATAAAGCGCTAATTGTCAGAGATTTTAACATTCACGTTGATAATACAAATGATGCATCAGGACTTGCGTTTACTGACCTAATACACTCTTTTGGAGTCAAGCAAAAGTCAGCAGGCCCACTCATCGTTTTAATCATACGCTAGATTTAATTATATTGCATGGAATCGATCTTACTGATATAG
Organism: Cyprinus carpio; assembly: GCF_018340385.1. Taxonomy (NCBI): domain Eukaryota; kingdom Metazoa; phylum Chordata; class Actinopteri; order Cypriniformes; family Cyprinidae; genus Cyprinus; species Cyprinus carpio. The sequence continues at coordinate 732,202 of NC_056599.1, forward strand.
ATATCGTACCTCAAAGTGATGATGTTAATGACCATTTCCTTGTATCGTGCATTTTCATATTACTGATATTAACTAAATACCTTGGTAATATTATTAGAAAATACAGGATTAGTTTCCACTGTTATGTTGATGATACTCAACTATATATCTCAACGAGACCAGATGAAACTTCTAAATTATCTAAGCTAACAGAGTGTGGTTAAAAATGTAAAAGATTGGATGACCAATAACTTTCTCCAATTAAATTCGGATAAGACAGAGATATTACTTATTGGACCAGAAACATTACACAGAATCTCGTAGATTACAATTTGCAACTAGACGGATGTACTGTTACTTCCTCTACTGTCAAAAATCTGGGTGTTATATTAGACAGTAACTTGTCTTTTGAAAATCATATTTCCCATGTGACACAACAGCATTCTTCCATCTTAGAAACATTGATAAGCTACAAAATGTTACCTGTTCCTGATGCAGAAAAGCTAGTTCATGCATTCATGACCTCTAGACTGGACTATTGTAATGCACTTCTAGCTGGTTGTTCTGCATCTTCAATAAACAAGCTACAGGTAGTCCAAAATGCAGCGGCTAGAGTCCTTACCAGGTCAAGAAAATATGATCATATTACCCCAATTTTAAAGTTTCTGCACTGGCTATCTATTAAGTTCAGTTTCAGTTACAAAATATTATTAAAGCAGCAAGCAGCGATGAAAGGGCCCTCACACCCGGGCTCAGAGACAATGTGAGGAGGACGCAACAACAGGAGGATGGAGGACGCTGTGATCGGAGCTGTGTTTTTCTTGTGTTTCGCAGGTTTCACAATAATGGACATGGAATGTCGATGTATACGCAAAGTATGTTACATGGCATTTTAAATCATGTCGGGTGAGGGCGTTTTCAAACGCGTCTGGCCAATCAATGTCTACGTACGTCACGGGTAGTAACAGTTGTGCTGATTAGACCCTGCTCCAGAGTAGGAGCTAATTCGGTTCTCGAAAAAGGCAGTCCGGTACTAAAATCGCACCCAGTTCCAGCGGTGCGAAAACGCCCAAAAGTGGGTAGTTCCACAATTAGTTCTGGTACTATGAAAAGTTTCCTGCGGTGCGAAAGGCCCTACAGAGGCAGGGTGGCGTTTCTGTTAGTTGGTTTTGACATCCTTTACAGGAAACGCCAAATTGTCAGAACACCGGCAGAAGGCTGCTCACAGCGCTTGGTCACATCTTGCACCAGAACCAAAATGAAACGTATAAATTGCTCCCGGATCCAGTTCTTTTCAAAGAACAATCTCTTTGAGTGATAAAACATCAAATTCTCCAAAACTGTTCTTCAAGCTTACAAACAAATTTAAAATGAATGAAAACTGCCTCATAATTGTTGTTTCTTATGCTCAAATAGCGATAAAAAGGTTATTTTTCAGGTCAGATGAGCCAATGTGCATATGCAGTCATGAGCACGAGTTTGCAAACGCTGCCTGGCTGTTTCTATAGGAACCGGAGCTTCTAACAGCAGCTGCAGTAATGCGATGACTTTACTAATCAAGACTGGCTTTTACATTTAGTAGACGGGGCTTATTCACCATATTGGCTGTCCCATTTAGGGCGGAAATGATTAGTCGACATTATCGACAACGTCGACAATAAAAAATGGTCAACAATTATTTTTGTTGTCGAGTAGTCGTTTGATCTCACATGACTTAATGTAAGAGCCTGCAATAACGCAATTTGACCAGTGTGGCACTGTAGCGCAGGACTGTAATTCAGCTCAATGCAATTCAAGAGAAGACAACGCTTCAGCTCAGAGCAAATGCATCTGAACTTGAGGCTGCTGAGCAGTGTTTAGATGAATATGTAAATATATAACGTGTGCTTTCCTCTCATTAAGAAGAACAAAATAAACACATTAAAAACTGACAGCAGTGAGAAAGCAGCAGTTTAAAATGCATCTGATTACAGCGATGTGTATGTTTGCACTCCAGGTACTCCAGTAAAGTCCAGTCATGCCACATTTATTTATATGGTACTTTATGCAATAGATAGCCTTAAATCAAGCAGCTTTACAGTATTTAACATGAAAAACCAGGGTCAGTGTCGCTTTCAGTTAGAATTACAACTTGATTTTCTGTTATAAAGCAGCTCTTCAGTGTGAAGCTAGCTAATGATAAAATATTTTTATTAGTGGGGGAAAAAAAACGTTTAATTAAAGGTGCAGTGTGTAAATTTTAGCGGCATCTAGCGAGGTTGAGAATTGCAACCCAATGGCTCAGTACCCTGCTCACCCCTCACTTTAGAGAAAAGATGTTGTCGGTAAAGACAGCACAGAGCAATGAGATTTCTTTACAAATTAAATTAAGGAATTATATTTACTCAGGGTTTCTACTAGGGGTGTGAATCGGCACTGGTTTCAAGATTCAATTCGATTACGATTATCATGTCAGCGATTCAATTCAATTCGATATCACGATGCATCATGATGCATCAGGATAACATGAAATTTATTTTGTGCAATTTTATTAAATTATAAAACCAGGCTACTTTTTAAAATAATTACAAATTATTAATAAACCAAAACAATTGTTAAGAATTAAACAGAAAATATAGCTTCAAAACATACAAGCAAATATAAAGCAATAAAGGGGTGGGGGGGGGGGTATGACAATTATGAGTGATAAACAAAAAGAGTTTTGATCTGCCGTTTGATTATTACTGATAAGATCATAGACACTGGCAGCTTGGCTGCATTCACACTAATGCACAGATCTATTTTGACACATCAGATCATTTGTCCTGCTCTGAAAACACAACTGACTGTGTTTACATCAATTTCGTATCATAAAAAGTATTCGGAGATGCAAGTGTATTTAACCGCAACCACGAGCTTCAGGACAAACAAACACAAAGCGCACGTGAAAGTCTGTCAGTACGTGAGTTCTGTGCATCTAATACGTACTGCATTCCAAACGGCAGAAATGAAAGCATAGCTAAGGTAAAACTGAAATAAAGTCGGGTGGAAACACATTGTCAGGCAATGCGTGAATGTCTTACAGCGCATATTCTCTGTGCAATGAAGCCCACCGCGATTATCTAGCGCACACACCACGTGCAATGTGGGGAAAAGCCAAGCACAGAATAGATTATTCTGAGCATGTTTTACTCACACTAAGCTTGGTTTTCCAAAATGTGCCCAGATTTCAGATTTAAAAATAGCGAGTGCATTTCTAATACTCGCGTGAAAAGTGTGTCAGCGAATGACGTCAGTGGGCTATAATCGATTATGGTCTATTACTGCATCGATGCAGAATCGTTCACGTCCGCATCGCGATGCATCAATTTTTGCGAAATTGACGCATTTCAATTAGGTGTGTTTTCAATTCGCAATTTCAATTTGCGCAATTTGGATGGAACGCACCTGTATTGACCGGTTACATGATCTTCAGAAATCATTCTAATATGCTGATTTGCTGCTCAGTAATCATTTCTGATTATTATCAATGTTGTAAACAGTTGTGCTGCTTGATATTTTTGAGCAAACTATTTTTTTCATGATTCTCTAATGAATATTTGAAATTGTCTTTTGTGTCAGAGTTATTTAACTCAATATATCTCTGATTAATCAGTTGGGCCATCTAGTGGTCTGTTATTGATACAACCACAACTGCTACAACTGATAACAGAGCACTCAAGCGGGTACTGCGAGTCATGTTGAGGTAATCAAAATGTCAAATTAATATTTTGCATCAAATTATTAACTTTTTAGGCAAGTGGCCGCATGATAATCGGGACAGTTATGCAGTGTAGTCTTTATGACCCTGCAGAGGTTTCTTTTGCAAAATAATCTGCTGACTGTACACTATCAATTTGGGAACCACTGGAGTAGGTGATTTGTGCTCTGTTCATTTGGTCTGTTACAATGCTCTGTGTTTGATTCATAATACGTGTGTAGTACGACGTTGCACACAGAGGACAAAAACATTCAGCCTTGACTCTTTATCGTCATTTGTGTTAAAATTTGAAAAGCGAACCAGATTGAACAAAACTATATAAATGCAAAATTTTAATTCATGAATATATAACGCTATCCACTGTATAGCAAAATCCATATCACGGAACAACATAATACCGGTAGTCACTTTCATACCATTTTTGGGGAAAAAAGGCACTCTTCATGTGAAATTAATAGGGCTGTGTATCACCAGCAAAGTCACGATACGATACATGTGACGATACAGGAATACACAGAATTTTATCTCAAAAGAATTTAGTAAAACAGCTGTTTATTAAACACTGCATAGAGCCGTTGCTAACTATTGGCAGTTGACCTCTGCATTATGAAGGGCCTCCATAACTGTACCACAGTACAATATAGGTAATGGCATATATTTCATGTTTACATTGGGCACTCCCCACCAGATACAATATTCAGATTTTAGTGACGTGACATACAGCCAAGTATGGTGATTAAATGCTCTGCATTTAACCCATCCAAAGTACACACACACAGCAGTGAACACACACACACTGTGAACACACACCCGGAGCAGTGGGCAGCCATTTATGCTGCGGTGCCCGGGGAGCGGTTAGGGGTTCGGTGCCTTGCTCAAGGGCACCTCAGTCGTGGTATTGCTGGCCCGAGACTCGAACCCACAACCTTAGGGTTAGGAGTCAAACTCTCTAACCACTAGGCCACGACTTCCCCACTAATGTACTCATTCTGGTAGGTTATTATTGCACAAATCAACACACTCTCTACGTTTAAAGAAAAAAAAAAATTAGAAGAGTTCTAAACTAGTGGGCTGTCTTCACTGTACCTCACGCACACACTCAGATCACGCTGCGCACGCACACAGACATTCTTTTTTTTGCGTTTAGATAAACTCTTGTGGTAATTCAAACACACAGCCTCTTTCTCTCTCTCTCGGTCATAAATAGGTTTGGGTATCAATTGTTGTTGTTTTTTTTTTTTATCTGTGCCATATAAATACTTTTAAAACGGTATGGTGCCTGAACCGATGATTAAAAAAAATAAATAAATAAAAAAAATAAAAAATTAAATAAAATAAAGAGGCCCACAAAAAAATATGGATAACATTAAAGAACATTAAAAATATTTAAAATAAATATAGCATTCACACGCTCCTTGGATGCTCTCATTTCCCAAGCTGTGCTTCCCTTACTCTAAGGCTAATAAATGTATTTCAAGATCTGGGTCATTATTTAATATAAAACCACACATAATTTTCTACTGTATCTCTGTCAATCACTCTGATATTTAATTAAATCCTAACCCTACCCTAAGGTTGTGGGTTCGAGTTCCGGGCCGGCAACACCACGACTGAGGTGCCCTTGAGCAAGGCACCGAACCCCTAACTGCTCCCCGGGCGCCGCAGCATAAATGGCTGCCCACTGCTCCGGGTGTGTGTTCACGGTGTGTGTGTGTGTGTGTGTTCACTGCTGTGTGTGTGCACTTTGGATTGGTTAAATGCAGAGCACGAATTCTGAGTATGGGTCACCATACTTGGCTGTATGTCACGTTCACTTTCACTTTCACTTAAAATGAGTAAGCTGTGGAGTGATGAGCGGTGAACAGAGCAAAAACTTTACAATAGATGGGAAACCGATTGCTCCCTCGTGACCTTTTGTAAACTGTATTTATGGCAAAGAATTGCACATATACAGATATTCCATCAATCTATCGATAAACACACCTTGTGTCCTCTGTTTCTGTTTGAGTCCGCTCGCGCTGCTCCGCCGCGGTCTGCGGATTGAAGAGCGCTCTAAAAGACGGGGAGAAGACGGGTCTGCCACCGTTTTCATATGAAATTTAAGGGGATTGACTCTGAGTTGATCGCGAATTTGTGTACAGTTTATGGAGCTAAATCCTACAGCCCCGCTAAAAAAGCCTAGCGACGCCCATTTGCGCGTGTTCTGAGACGCGGGTTTGCGCGCTTCGGATAAGCGCATGCACAAATCTTCTCACTGCTCGCACAAGCTCGCGTCCTCTGGCTCTTAAATGTTTAAACTGGCAAAGATTAAATAAGTTTAAAAACAGATATCAACGTGTGCTGTTTAGGTCTCACCTGTGCGCGCGCTATCAGCACCCGGGTGATGACGGAATAAATGATTTTTTTTTTTCGGGTTTTTTTTTTTCTCTTTCTCATCGCTGTTGTTGTAATGTACTGGGAAGCCAGAATGCGCATCCATCAACAGAAACATACATTAGCCAAACCCTGTTTTTCTTTTACGCGTTATTTATAAGAAACCATATTACAGATGCGTTGTCAGATTTAAGTTGAACCGCGGTCCTAGCGCGTGCCGAGCGGTGTGTGGAGAACCGTGCGGTTCGATTTTTTTTTCCGTGAACAGTCCCACCCTTAATAAATAATAATTTGCATGTTGCAAAACTGACAATAACAGCCGAGTGTTAGAATTTATGCAGTAATTCATTACAAAGAGATTTCTAGGCATGCCTTTCCTTTTATTTGACACCTGATGTGTTTAGTTAACTTTTTTTAAAGCAAGCAAAGTTATCTTCTTCAATTTTTTTTTTTTTTTTTTTCAGTATTTTTTCACTGATTTTGTTTTCTTTGGATTTGCTTCTCGGTTCCATTCAATTTTAAGCTTCAATCTTTGTTCATTCAATATTTTATGGGAAAACAGTGATTAAAGATGAATAAAGAATAAACACCAACCTCCTTGATCCTGTTTTATTCTCCAGGTTTCTGGTTCCTCGTGTTTTATTCTCCAGGTTTCTGGTTCCTCGTGTTTTATTCTCCAGGGTTCTGGATCCTCTTGTTTTATTCTGCAGGTTTCTGGTTCCTCGTGTTTTATTCTGCAGGTTTCTGGTTCCTCGTGTTTTATTCTGCAGGTTTCTGGTTCCTCGTGTTTTATTCTCCAGGTTTCTGGTTCCTCGTGTTTTATTATCAAGGGTTCTGGTTCCTCGTGTTTTATTCTGCAGGTTTCTGGTTCCTCGTGTTTTATTCTCCAGGTTTCTGGTTCCTCGTGTTTTATTCTCCTTGGTTCTGGTTCCTCGTGTTTTATTCTCCAGGTTTCTGGTTCACTCGTGTTCTCTTCACTCTCCTCTTTAACAAACACCATCTTCACAGCAGCAGATCTCAGATCAGATGATACTCCTCCAGATATTCCTGCTTGCTTCAAAACTTACTGACCAGATTCAAAAACTGTACATAAACAACATTTCTTTTAACATATTATCTTAAAACAGCACCACAACAAAACAAAACAGAGCGCGGTGAAACTGATCTTCTTCCTCTGAGGTTTAATGGTTTGGTGAACAAACGCATGTGTTTAAGCGACACCCGCTGGACTGGAGTGAGAAGCTCAGCGGAAGAAGATTAGTTTCATCCAAGTGTGCCGCACTAGTCCTCAAAAGTGAAGCCATCTCGTTTCAATCGCCCCCAGGTGGCTGGTCCCAGTATGTAAATATTTTTTGAAATATTAAAAATATATTAAATATATGTAAATATATTTTTATCGGAAATATTTACATATATTTATTTACTTGTAAATGTGCTTGTTTATTTACTTGTACATAATTATATGTAAATACATTTAGATTTCAGACTATGTAAATATATTAATTTGCAATATATATCCATATATTAATTTCTAATAGCCTATTTGTTAACATATTAAACATTTATGTACATGTAAATATATTAGATTTCTATAAATACAAATATATTTTAAAACATTAAAATATTCAATTAAATAAACTTAAACGTTTCATATAATATATTCCCGTTTACTCGAACTTTATGTAAATAAATTAAATCTCCATACATGCAAATGTTTTCATTATCGAGATTATAATTTGCCCCTTCATAATAAATATAATACAAACAAAATGTGGACCCTGAAAAACTGGAAAACTCTCCAGACAATGTAACTTAAAACAGTGACAACAGAAATTGAATTACAGCCCATACCCGAGATCGTCTGACCCGACCCGAGCGCAATAATGTAAAATTTAGAGCCATTTCACGATTGCATGCAACGGTCAGCCTAACAAATACATGTAAAGAAACAGATTCTTTAAGGCTCTGCCAGTTCACAAGGCAAAAGAAAAAAAAAACACTTACCAGTTATGCAAGTTTATGAACATCAGTGCAGCGGTCACATAATTTCTGCAGAGTTTTTGAATGGTTGTATAAGACGATAATTCTTTCACCGTGCAAATTATGGTCATTTCCGTCAGGTAAGGCTCGTTAGCATTCAGCCTGCTTTAAATCAGACACGTACATGCAGACCAATAAAATATCATTTATTTGAATTCATTAATTATATCATTTATCTGAATTACAGAGAGAGAGAGTAGACATCAGCTGCGTCCGAAATGGCATACTTCCCTACTATATAGTATGCAAAAAACAGTAGGTGAGCGAATGAGAATGTTTGAATCGTCCGTGTTCATAAAAGAGTAGGCAAGAATTGCACTAATTCTCGCGAGATTCGGACGTACGTATACTTAATTTGCGTTCTAATTTGCCTATTTACCTACTATATAGTAGGGTTACAGTATATTTGTAATTTTATTTTCTGTAAAAACATGTTTTATTATGTATAGCGAACAGCGGAGCTCCAGTAAGCACATGTACGTCTCCAAAGTGGATTTACATAAGCCATATACATCTTAAAGATGATTAAATGTCTATTTAATATGAGACAGGAAAATGTTCTAAGAGAATTACAGATGAGCAAATCACAACATAAACAGACATGTGAGAGAGAGAGAGTGTGTGTGCTATTATGTAGAATTCACTGTCAGCACTGCTTTAGATGAATGTAAGTAATGTAAATAAATAAATCTACATAGAGTTACTAAACATAAGTTATCTATTCCATTTGACTATTAGTATTTTTGATAAATTAAGGAACATTTGTGTTGGATAAAAAGTGAGTGAACACATCAGCAACTAGCTCAACGTGTAAATGCAGTATATCACAGATAAATCACAGAGGAGACTGACTCTTGTCTGGATGTTACAGGGACAGATGAGACACACGTGTGTTTATCTGGTGAAGAGAGACTGATGAAGGAATGCTGCCATCAAAGTCTTTCAGTGAATATACTACAGTCATCAATAAAACATCTTTTAAATCTTAAGTTGTAGTTTATTTGAATTATTGTAATTTCAAACAGAGTTATTACAGCACTTTTCTGATTCATGATTGCTGTGCATTTGATGCAGAGCTTTTGTGGTCGAGCAGGTGACCGCAGCATTTGTGAAAAAAGGAAACCCTGAAACCAAAATATAAAGTAAGATAATTTTGTTACTTCCAATTCCTCTACAGCTACCTGGAGTAAAGACAGCGGTGCTTACAGCTGCGGAGATAGATCCAGCAACCTTCTGCTGACCAGTCCAGTTCACTACACCACAGAAGTAATGAAGCTTTATATATAAAAAAAAAAAAAAAATAAATAAATAAAAGCATGCAATTTTAAAAATATAAAATTAAATTTAGCAATAAAAAAAATGCTAACAACATGAGATATAAAGTGTTTTACTCTGTGTAAATGTTTTACAGGTAGTGGTGCTCATGGAGAGCAGCACACAGATGTTTGGAGCAGACACAGCAGCAGTCAGATTGTCCCGCACATGTTCTCCTGCTCTTGTTCAGTGTTGTGTGGTTCAGGGGCGTCATCGTGGTCTTCCTCATCCTCTCTGTAGACTCAGACAAGGACAGCCTCGATGTCTCTGTCCCATCCATGATCAGATTCAGTCTGACTGCAGCAGTGAGGGACGTGATGGACGGATGTGGGTTCACCGTCTGTAAACTTTCAAAAACAGAACAATGTTTGAATAAAGCTTTGTTTCGTGTATTGTTGACTTTTATTTATTTATTGTGATGGTTACTTTTATTTATTCTTTTACTGATTTATGTCTCCTGTAGTTGTCAGTAAATAAAATATAGCCTAATTGTTTCGTTAACACATGCATTCATTCATTACTGAAATGAGCCTACAATAGCAGAAACATAAATGATCCATGCTTTACAGTTTCTGTGTATGTGCTCAATAGCAATGTGTTCATCCTGTCTTGTGTTTTTCATCTAACAGTGACCCCTTCAGCATTAATGTATGAGATCTCAGTGAAGAAGCAGAATTGGTGTTTTGTGTTCACTGTTTGATCCTCATGATTCATTCAGAGCTAAACACCAGAAACCAGTTCAGAAAGCTCAGTGTGGACATCAGACAGACGTGCTCCTCGTGTATCTGCTTCACTCTGAAGTCACTTCACTTCACTTTGAACTGAAATCAGATTTCTGATGACTCTATTATTAGGCTGCTGTCACATTAAGAGCTAATGTATAGATCCAGTATACTCACACATCAGATTTTCTCCAATATATCGCTTCACCTCAAAGCCAAACTCGGAATTGAAAATAAAATTAGATTAATCACACAGCCCTAAAGTGCAAGATACTGTATATCTCACTTTTGGATTGCAAATAATGAAAACACATTATAGACAAATGCCTTGATATGATCACATATACAAACAGTTGGAATGATAACATTTATGTAGCAATAATAAACTGTAAATGGTTTTCATAATTTCTCCAGTACCGAAAGCAGAACCGATCACCAGATCAGAGATTATAAATACTATACTTTCATATTTTAGCCCCCAAGCTTGTTTAATACCGGGTTCAGATACCATCCATACTTACAGAAGAATCAGTTACAAATCCACATGACAGTATATCTTGCATCTGCATTTTCTAAAATTAATCATAAGTGGAGGATTTATTTAAAAAAACAACAATGAAGAAAATGTTAAAAATAAATCTGTCTCTCTTAAAGTGTTACAGCCTCTTCTGCTTACTGAACAAAAAAACAGTTTGTAAAAGCTACTTTCCTTCATGAAAGTGTCAGCAAACTACAAGTGATTCATGCATTATAAGACAACTGAACATAATATGAAACTCATAAGAACACACAATGATATCCTTTATATCATGAAACAAATTTATATACAAGAATAAAATTTTGTGACATTGTTCTTTTGGGGAGGAACTCCATTTTTGAGTTGATCTGAATCTCACAGTTGAATCTGCTAGTTTTGAAGATGAAGATGAACTTTACTAACTGTGAAAACTTCAGATAATGTTCTTTGTCATGTCACTTGTTATGAGAGATTTATCCAGATGATATTTTAATACTTAATGCATTATTGTGTCACATTTGGACGCAGCATCAGACCTGAAAGTGCTGGATCCGAAGATTATCTACTTACTGTGAATGTTTTTTGTATGTCTGTGTAGAGCAGATGAATGATTGAAACACTGCAGTGATATGGTTTCTCTCCAGTGTGAATCCTCTCATGTCTTTTCAGATGTGATGAATCACTGAATCTCTTGTCACAGTGTGAACACTTGTAAGGTTTTTCTCCAGTGTGGATCCTCTTGTGTTTTAAACACTTTGCTGTAGTAAAAGTCTTTTCACACTCAAAGCACATGTACTCTCTCACAGCAGTATGTATTTTCTGGTGTAGTATTAAATATTGTAGACATGAAAAACTCTTTCCACACAGATGACATGAATGTGGCTTCTCCTTTGTATGAACTCTCAGGTGTTTCTTCAGGTATAAAGCCCACAAAAACGTTTTGCCACATTGATCGCATGTGAACAGCTTCTCTCCAGTGTGAATGTTCATGTGTTTCTTAAGATTTGCTGATTGTGAGAAATTCTTCCCGCACTGATCACAAGTGAATGGTTTCTCTCCAGTATGAACTCTCATGTGGTCTGTAAGGTGTCATTTTAGTGTGAAACTCTTCCCACATTGATCACATGTGTACGGTTTCTCTCCAGTGTGGAACCTCTCGTGTGTTTTCAGGTGTCCTGACCGACTGAATCTCTTGTCACAGTGTGAACACTTATATGGTTTCTCTCCAGTGTGGATGTTCATGTGTACCTTAAGGCTTGATGATTGTGTGAAACTCTTTCCACACTGAGTGCAGGTGAAAGATTTCTTGACTCTTTTATTTAAATATTTCTGTTTAGTTTGAGAACAACTCAAACGTTTATCTGAACTTGTCACATGATTTTTCTCCTCAGCTTCACTCAGTTCTTCTTTCTCCTTGTTTTTTTTCAATCAACTCGGAAATAAAAGTAAAATCGATTCATTTTTAGTAACAGTGTAAAGTAGACAATTGACGTATAGGTAAGCCCCTCCCCTCAAACACAGATGAGCCAATGGCAGTCGAATATCAGTTGCATGGGGAGCATGGGGAGCAGAAATCTGTAGGTTTCAGCGCCATAGAGAAACAACGCCATAGAGAAATTGGAAGATCCAAAGCTCGCATCATTTTTATGGGGTTTATGTGGTAAAAATTTTTAAAAATTATGTGTCTGGGGTACTTGTAAGAGTGAGTCCAGGTACCCTGAGAGGATAGGCAATGGAATTTATTTTAACCTATTTCCTAAACCCAAACAAAACGGAGCAAAATGTCCCAAAGCATTCACCCCCAATCCCAATGTAGACAAAAATGTTGGTTTTCTGGTTGTGATACTCTCATATAGTTTACAATTTTCATCTGCTCAAGCAAAATGTTAATGTCATCTTGTGCTTCAGCAAGGTATCTCTGTCTAAAACTAGCTAACGTTACCAATAGGTCAATTGTTAAAAAATTTTTTTTGGTAATTTTGATTTTTTTTTTTTTATTATTTCTCTGAAACTTTACATGAATTAGGTACACTGTTCTTCAAATAATTATTTTTAAAACATTATAATCACAAATTTCTATAGGGAGAACTATTAAATATGTTTGATCAACTGCACAATTATCTAACATAAATATTATTGAAAAAAGAATTCTTTTACAACAAATATAAATCTCATTGAAGCTTTATTACCTTCAGATTCATTAGTGACGAATGAAGAATAAACACCGACCTGTCTGTTCAGTATCTTCAGTGTGTTTGATTCTGCAGGGTTCTGGATCTCTCATCTTTGCAGATATATCACCTAACTCTGTCTGGCATGCAAACTACGTTTCACAACCAAACACAAGCGAGATGTGACAAGGAAACAATGCGATATCACGCGTGCAAGACCGGAGTTCTCACGTGAGACTGGGATAGCTCAGATGAAATGTCAAACAGACACGGGTGCTCCTGCCAAATTTCTACTAATTTTTCTTCCATTTCTTGGGTCCAAATAGACCGAGAAGAAGCCTTTTTCTGAAACAAAGCCATGCTTGCTGATATAGAGATTGCTAAGACATGTGACCAACTGGGCGGCAACGTCATCAGAACGCAAAGAATTATGGGTATGTTTGGCCAGTTTACATGGGTTGGCATAACAGGCTAGTGTTCTGGCATGAAAATAATGAAAAATTAGCGTGAAAAACAGAATATAATCGAAAAATGCAGCGTACTAAAGAAAACATTGTCGTACCATACCGCCTAAAACTAAATCCTAATGCAAAGACGAGATATGACGAGAAAAAAAGGGAATCAAAGGACTGGATCCTTACGAGCAGAGCGACTGGTCAAGGGACGTCAAACTGTTGCCCAACTTCCAGCACCCATATATTTACAACTACATGATACTAAGTGTTAGTGCATACACACACGAAGTTTTCTATGGACTTTTTAATAATGTAAATGTATTCATCTAAATGTGTTTACATGTTAAATATGTAAAGAAACTGAAATTAAGTTGGATTGTTACTACTATTTAAGTTATGTAATTGTGTTTGCAACCAAAGAACACTGATTTTGCACAATTCTTCCTTAATACAGATAAAGGAGGCAGAATTTCATTCAGTCTTTGTGTATTTTATTTACAGACATGGCTAAAAATCATTACATGTGAGAAGAGACATTACAAAATCTTTTGGAAAACAATAAACATTTACATATTAGATGTGAGCATGGTATATAATTCTCCAAAAAGGCTTGAACCGGTTCGTAGCTTTGACCTCAGTATGGACGAGGTACAGAGAAGGGGTCCAGTCAGGATCACACTCCAACATTTCATAGGCAGGTTTGCCTGCAAACAGAGTCACCAAATAAATTGCTATGTAGCCTAGATGTACAACATTTAAAACTGATTAACGTTACGTTTTAGTACGTTGGTAACTTAAGCTAATGGTCTGGTTAAGTCAAACAAAACACGCTGGTTTTTGCCCACAACATAACATTTACAGAGAGTAATTGTAACTTACCTTTGTGAAAATGCTTTGAACACACCATCATGTGTGGTGGAGTGTTATCGAAGGTAATCTTGGGCTCCTTACTGCTGCTATCCATGCCATTCGTCAACTATTTGTCACCTCTGAAACATGGCTTGTACTATTATTTTTCCACGCTGGAAAACGATAAAAGGATATTCCGTTCTTAAGCTTTACGCCACTTCTATTCCAGTTAATAGCGTTCTTCCCTCCATGCATAGAAGTCTGGCGCGTTATGTTTGTGCCGCGGTTTCCCAAAATGCTTTGCGTTTACCACTGGGAATACGTCATGATGACGACACATTAGCAATCTCTATTGTGGTCTATAACTCCTCCCCATACTCCCCGCTGCTCTGTATCTTGCTCTTTCATTGGCTGTCAGTCATCGCCGACGTAGTTTTCAGTCAGAACACTTTCCACACAGCATGATTTTGAATCGCCGACCAGTCCAGATATTAAGCATGCCAAATATCTAACGGGGATTCTCTCAGATCGCGTCTTTGCTCATTCACACTGCGTGATTGTCACTCGCGTGAACGAGCACCGATTTGCCTGTGATTTCGGGCATTTGTCGGGGATTTCTCAAAACCTGTCGGCGAGCCAAAAACTGGGCTAATCGTGCAGTCTGAACGCGGCTTTACAGACAACATCTTACAATCGCAACTTCATTGTGCTGTTACTCCTTTCGAGCCAAATTTCACAAAATTGGTCAACTCCCGACAGCATCAGGTGTTTTATTTATGGAGAGCAGAATTTTTTTTTTTATTATTTCAATGAATGTAATCACTTAGATATCATAATATTTAGGCTATAATATTATAAATCAGGTTGGTTCGTATTGGTGAGGTAATATGTAAATGATATGCGTGCGGCCTGCGAGACTTGCACTTGGACCATAGTGCGGCCCGGTGGAAAAAAAGGTTGAGAACCACGGGTTTAGTGTATGGGTCTGTCACGTGATTAAGGAACGACTCAAAAACCCGAAAGACTCATGTGATGAACTAATCAATTCTCTTTCCGGCTCAGACTGTATTGGTTTAGCGCAGGGGTGTCAAACTCAGTTCCTGGAGGGCCGTAGTCCTGCAGAGTTTAGTTCTAACCCTGCTCCAGCACACATATCATGTAGTTTTCAAATAAGTCTAAATGATTAGATTAGCTGGATCAGGTGTGTTTAATTAGGGTTATATCTAAACTGTGCAGGACTGTGGCCCTCCAGGAACTGAGTTTGACATCCTTGGTTTAGAGTATGGGTCTGTCACGTGACTAAGGAATGCCTTAAACCCGAAGACTTGTCAGACAAGTGGTGAGGTGAACTTATCATAAACTGAAGACCCAGGTAAAGAATGATTTAATCTTTTAAGTATCTTAAAGCATTGTAGTTTTGTATTGTTTGTAGTGTGATCAACGTTTGTGTAAGTAGTAGATGTGTTGGGGAAGTAACACGTAATATTTTAATTACATTTTGCTAAAATGAATGAAATGAACAAAATGACTCAAAAAAAGATTCGTTCATTTTGCTGAACGAGACTCAAAAGTCTGAGTCGGTAAAATGATCCGAACTTCCCATCACTAGTGGACACCCGTTCTCTTCTTGGACTTATGGGGCGCATGGTAGCGGTGATGAAGGCACAATCCCAAAAATGACTGCAAATAAATCACACCACCTTTTTTTTTTTCATTGTTTTGGTGTACACTATTTATTTTTATAAAACTATTTACATTTTTATTTTAATTTACTGCACTTTACATTTTTCTAAGTTTTATAAAGAGTTGTATTAAGTCTTTTTTTAAATTAAACATTTTTATGAATACAAATGTCTGGTTCAGGTTCTTTAATAAATGTACGAGAATATAATACAATTCATGACAGATTATATGTCCTCAAATACAGCATTGGTGCTGTATAAAACAGTTTAAAGAATCACCTATTCCCTCTGTTAAAATGCATTCATAATGCAGCTCTGATGTCAGCCCCTTCTGTGTTAGCATGCTCAGGTAATGCCCGAACAGGAAATGCCCGAACAGGAGCCTGAATGTTTACAGTCCCGTCTGGGTGCTCTTCAGTGAAATTATCACCATGCTCCTCACAAATGTTATGGAGCACACAGCAGATCAGTGCCATTTTCTTGCTCAGCTCCAGCTTGCAGTCATTTCTTTTTAGGAGGCACCTCCATCGTCCTTTTAATTTACCAAAAGACATCTCCACAACCGATCGTGCACTTCTGAGCCTGTAATTGTAGGTGTGTTGTTCAGGGGTCAGTCTGCCAGTGTCAGAAAAGGGCTTCATGAACCAATTCTGCATGGGGTATGCCGGATCACCTATCAGGTAATGTCCGACATCACAGCCACAGATGGTCACTTTGTTTTGCCCTAGTAATTCCTCGTCACTTAGGACGTCCCACAAATGCAATTCTCCTAGCACTCTGGCGTCATGCACACTCCCTGGATAGCCAAATCAAACATCCCAGAAAAGACTTTTGCCATCCACAATGGCTTGCGGGACAATAGAATGCAAGCCTTTCCGATTGAAATAGTCTCATGGGTAGTCCTCTGGTGCAATTATTGGAATATGAGTTCCATCAGTTGCACCGACACACTGTGGTACTCTCCACTGATTATTAAAGAAAGAGGCCATTTCTAACAACTTGTCAGCATCGGGAAATCTAAGGTGGACAGGAAGCCTCACCTTGATGACTGTGTTGCAGAATTCTTCAAGACAATTACATACAGTGCTGAGGCCTACCCCAAAAAGATTGCTGATGGTCCTGATGGCCAGTTTCCAGATGGCAACTGCAACATGATTACAGACTGGGACACACAAACGGTAGTTTGTGTTCCTTCTCCCCATGACATGCTTCACCCGACTGCAGATGTATCTCAAATGATTCTGGGGACGCTCAAAAATTCTGCAGGAATTGTATAGGGGTGAAATCCTCAATAATTGTGTCCCACCAGTGGTCAGATTGTGGGTATGCTCACATTTTAGGTGACCTCCGCCTTGCCTTCATCTGCAGGATTGCCTGTAAAGATAAAAAATTAGGTGTAAGTTTCATTTATTAGCACTAGGGGGGCTGTATATTTACCTATTGTTTCCTATATATGCAAGTGTCACAAGGTGACGATCTTTAGGGGCGGAACCAAAATTCGGGAAGTTTGGTTCCGCCCGGAAGTGTTTCCGCCCGGACCGGAAAAACAGAACACCGGAATTTCCGGTAGCGCCGTAAGAAGGAAAATCAGGGAATTCGATGCACCTGTGCCTAGTTAGGGACAGCGGTTGGTGATTGGAGGATACGCTGGACAAGGCAGTACTTAAGGCCAAGTTATTTCACAGTCTGGGCGCTCTTTCTGGTGTGTGTGAAGCACTGTGTTGTGCCCGTCTTGGTGCGCTGCTGGCGGCTGTCTAACTCTCTCTCTCCCTCAGGCTGGAATTGTATGATTGTGAAGTCATCGCGAACCTTAAAGGTTGAGAAGTGAACGGATTATACGGCGAACTGAGACGACGTGAAAAAGGGGATTGGAAGCGGCATTGATGTGAGTACTAAGAGCCAGTCGAAAGTGCCCTGTATATTGACCTGGCGTTGTGTAGATCTCTCCAGGAGGAGGAGGGCGGCCCTACCCCTAATATAGCGTGGTGGGAGAGCCGAAGGAATACTTATTGAAGTAGTCACAACGACGACATCACTAGCTAGGCCGCATATTCCATCGGCAGATCCGAACCAAGCGAAGTGAAGGAAGACGGGTGTCCTTTTCGTACACTGAGTGTGGTGGGTGAGTCTTCATGCTGTGAAAACCTATAATTTTGACGTGGTGCTGTATATTGCTGTGGGCTGCTGTGTATTGCCGTGTGTCCTGTCAGATAAACCCCCGCCTTCACGCACTTCGTCGCGGGAGGACAAGGAGACTGCTGGTCCTAGCCTAGTTCAGTACAGTATATGTTGTGAGCGTGCTTCAGATCTCCGGAGATAGCACAGTACGCTGTGTCCAGCCCAGAGGTGAAAGCCATCCAAAGCAGAGTAACTGTGCTTTGCGTCCAAGTTGATACCTGTGGAGAGGAAAGGAAAGAGAGAGTGTGTAACACAAGGAGAAACAGAGGAAACCTGTACTTACAGTACGCTGTGTTCAGCCCAGAGGTGAGAGCCATTCAAAGCAAACTAACTGTGCTATTGTGCCCAAGTTGATACCTGTGGAGAGGAAAGGAGAGAGAGTGAATAACACGAGGAGGAATAGAGCGAACCCTGTACTTACAGTACGCTGTGTCCAGCCCAGAGGTGAGAGCCATTCAAAGCAAACTAACTGTGCTATTGTGCCCAAGTTGATACCTGTGGAGAGGAAAGGAGAGAGAGTGAATAACACGAGGAGGAATAGAGCGAACCCTGTACTTACAGTACGCTGTGTCCAGCCCAGAGGTGAGAGCCATTCAAAGCAAACTAACTGTGCTATTGTGCCCAAGTTGATACCTGTGGAGAGAAAAGGAGAGAGAGTGGGTAACACGAGGAGAGACCGAGGAAACCTGTACTTACGCCGCTGCCTGTGGAGAAAGAGAAAGCGAGTGAGCACCCAAGGAACGAACTGTGTGAACCAGTACTTACTGTGAGCTGTAATCAGCGAAGAGGTGAGAGCAAAACCAAGCTGAACTAACTGTGCCTGTGTGTCCCAGCCGTTGCCTGTGGAGAAAGAGAAAGAGAGTGAGCACCCAGAGAACGAACTGTGTGAACCAGTACTTACTGTGAGCTGCAATCAGCGAAGAGGTGAGAGCAAAACCAAGCCGAATTAACTGTGCCTTTGTGTCCCAGCCGTTGCCTGTGGAGGAAGAGAAAGAGAGTGAGCACCCCGAGAACGAACTGTGTGAACCAGTACTTACCGTGAGCTGTATTCAGCGAAGAGGAGGAAGAAGGAGGGCGCTACGGATACCTAAGACTCAGGCCGGGGCCCGAGTCCCACGCCCCGGATCCCCGTGGCCCCCTTGCTCCCTGACCTCTTCCCGGCCATAGCCCATCTGGAGGGCCGAGTCAGAGTTTAGTTTTAATTGCCCTTTCCCTATTCCCCAAGCTATTTTTAAATATTTAAATAAAGATTGTTTTATCACTTACTTGTTCTCGTGTTGTTTGGCCATTGGGTTGGCTTTGGGGACCTCCTCGAGGTGGAAGTTGAGAAGGGGTGTGGCTTAGTCAAAGCATAGCCAGCCCCTGGGTGTGACAGATTTGGCGTAGTCGGCAGGATCTCCACCTCGAGTTGAGTAACCAAGGTCGTCCAATGACCGACAACGCGGGGCCTTTAGCCCAACCCCGTGCCATGCCCGTTTTTATGGGGAGCCCCTGGATCCAAAAATATGGGGGGACAGAATCCGAGGTACGATTGTCTGAATGGAAGGCTCAACTAGAGTACCTGGCCGACCTACAGGGCCTTAGTGCAGCCCAGCGGCTTCAATTTGTGTTAAACTCCCTGGATGGAGAAGCGCGGCGAGAGGTGCATGCCGCCCCCGAAGCCGTTAGAGCCAACGCCCAAACCGTGTTCCAGTTCCTCACTGAACAGTATGGTGACCACACCCCCGTAGCTGTCCTTCGCTCCCAGTTCTTCAATTGTAAGCAGGGCCCCCGCCAACCGATTAGAGCTTTCGCCCTGAGGTTGCGAGAGCAATTCGCCCGACTACAGACCCGTCGGGACCACGGGTTGGGAGATGGAGAGACTCTATTGCGGGACCAGTTTCTTCTGGGGTTGAAGGAGGGTCCGGTGAGACAGAGCCTACGTATCCAGTTTCGAAGGGACCCGGGTCTTACGTTCGAAGATCTGAAGAAAGAGGCACTGGCCCTGGAAGGTGATGAGACTGAGGTGAGTGGTCCCCCAGTGTGTGCGGCTGTCAGTGAAGTAGCACCAGCACAACCCGGAGGCCCTGACTGGAAGCAAGCACTGAAGGCTGAACTTTTGAAAGATGTCCGCGATCAGATGTCTGAACTGTCTAAAGCCCTCGTAGGAGAATTGCGCCAAGGACGGGCGCGGGAGGAACCACGGCCGGCGCCCCGAGACCGAGTGTACTCAGAGGGAGGCCGAGAGCCGTTCAGGCGCCCGAACCACTTTAACCGGCCCCGTTTTGAATGGGACGAGCAAGGGCGACCTATCTGCAACCGCTGTGGCAAACCAGGTCACTATAGCCGCCAGTGTGGGCCCCGCAGGGCGTCAGAAGGGGGTTTTTAGGTCGGCCGGCCACTGTGGGTCGTGTGGCCGGGACCCCTCGAGAAGACCCTGGAAGAGGATATGGCTCTAGGAGCCAGATGATTGGGCGTAGCCCCGTGGCGAAGGTGAGAGTGTGCGGCAAGGAGATTCAATGCCTGGTAGACACAGGCTCCCAAGTGACGTTATTTGCTGAGAGTTTATCCGAAGAAGTGTTTGGGAAACAAGGGGCACCAGGGGCGGAGGCCCCCTGGCTTACTCTGAAGGGCGCAAACGGCCTCGACATCCCATATATTGGCTACCGATTGACGGACCTAGAGGTTCACGGAGTGATGGTCCCCCAGAAAGGTGTGATTATCGTGCAAGACCATTGTCTGGGTGCACATCGAGCCCTGTTGGGCATGAATGTCCTCGCTGATTGCTGGGAAGAGCTATTTCGGGCTAGGCCCGTATCGAAGATACCACCTGCAGAGAGGCCCAAGTGGGAGTGTGTGGTAGCTGACTGTCAAAGGGTGCAAATGAGCCAAGTCCGCAGAGAACAGGAAGAGGTAGGAAGAGTGATGTGTCGTTTTGATTTGTCTGTCCCCGCAAAAAGTGAGGCTGTTGTGTGGGCGCGAGTACCGCCCCGAAGAGCGGGCCCAGAAGAGTGGGTGCTGGTGGAGCCCCATGTGGATTGTCCACAAGTGGAAGTGGCACGAGGACTAGCGACGGTCCGGCGGGGGAGAGTCCCCGTGAGGATACGGAATGTACACCCATACGCGGTGCAACTACATCGGCACCAACGATTAGCCCGTCTGACAACGGTTACACCCCACCAAGTAAGGGAAGAGAGGGATATTAGTTTTCGTCAGGTGTGCCCCACTGTCATCGAGGTGGCCCTGACACAAGTAGACACCCCATGGGGTGGTATGGAGAGGAGTGTGCCGAGCCACCTGGCGGGTGAGTCATTACAAGGGGAGGATTTAGAGCAAGCACAGACACAGAAGTTACAGGCCCTCCTTCGGAGATGGCAGCATGTGTTCGCCACCCACGATGAAGACTACGGATGCACCCAGGTGGTACAACATCATATACCTACCGGGGATGCAGGGCCCAGCCGGGAGAGAGGTATCGCCCAATTCCGCCCACTTTGTATACCGAGGTACGTACACTCCTGCAAGGCATGCTGAAGCAAGGAGTTGTCAGGGAAAGCAGCAGCCCGTGGGCGGCCCCCATAGTGCTGGTGCAAAGGAAGACGGGGGCTTGGAGATTCTGCGTGGACTACCGTAAGCTGAACCTCGTGACTAAGAAAGACGCTTTCCCTTTGCCACGGATCGAAGATTCGCTTGCCAGCCTCACGCAGTCGGCATGGTACTCTACCTTAGATTTGGCCAGTGGCTACTGGCAGGTGCAGGTGGCCGAAGCAGACCGGGAGAAGACTGCCTTTACAACCCCGTTTGGACTATTTGAATGGGACCGGATGCCTTTCGGGCTCTGTAGCGCTCCGGCCACCTTCCAGCGGCTGATGCAGCGGTGCTTGGGAGGTCAGTTAATGGAGTCAGTATTAGTTTACCTGGATGATGTGATTGTCTACTCCCCAGATTTTGATTCACACCTGAGTCACCTCGAGGAAGTCTTTCGGGCCATGGAGAAGTACGGATTGAAACTACAGCCCAATAAGTGTCACTTACTACGGAGAGAAGTCAACTTTCTGGGCCACGTGGTCAGTGCGGCTGGAGTGTCCGTAGATCCTGGAAAGGTATCGGCCGTGAAGGACTGGAAGGCCCCGAGGACAGTGAGGCAAGTGCGATCCTTTTTAGGATTTGTGGGATACTATAGGCGTTTCATAAAGGACTTTTCAAAAATTGCTAAACCCCTTAATCAGTTGCTGGTTGGCACAGGTCGTAACCGGGGCCGGGGGTCGCCCAACGTAGACTGGGATGCAAATTGTGAGTCGGCGTTCCAGACATTGAAGCAGGAGCTGCTACAGGCCCCTATCTTGGCATACGCAGATTTCGCAAAACCATTCCTTTTGTATACAGATGCCAGCAATCTCGGGCTGGGAGCGGTGTTGGCTCAACGGCAGGACGGAGTCGAGAGGGTCATCGCGTACGCCAGCCGGAGCCTCCACCCAGCCCGAGAGGAACGATGCGAACTATAGTTCTTTCAAATTGGAGCTGCTGGCGTTGAAGTGGGCCCTAAGTGAGAAATTTAAAGACTACCTCTGGGGTGCCAAGGTGACGATCATTACAGACAATAACCCATTAGTACACTTACAGACGGCGAAGCTGGGAGCCGTGGAGCAGCGGTGGGTGGCCCAACTGGCCAACTTTGACTATCAACTACAGTACCGACCAGGGCGTGAACAAACACACGAACGCGGACGTCCTCTCAAGGCTGCCCGAAGCGGAAAGCCCCGGAGGGGCCAGCCTGGAGGAGGGCTATATGGTAGGAGCAGTAGAGGCACCAGGCAGCAGACAAGAGGCCGTGCCTGAGAACTGGGGATGGGATCCCCGTCGGTGGAGGGAGAGACAGGCCAGGGATCAAGATGTGCGGCTGGTAAGAGAATGGCTGGAACAGGGCCGACGGCTGACGCCAGCGGAGAGGTTAGCCCAGACGGATACTGGGAGGAGGCTGCTGGGGCAATGGGACAGGCTGGAGCTGAGAGATGGCGTTCTGTGCAGAAGGGTCAGTGACCCGAAGTTGGGCGAAGAAGTACGCCAGATCGTGGTACCCGCAGATGAGGTAACGGCGTTAGTTTCGGCGTACCACAACCAGTTGGGGCACCAGGGACAGGAGAGGACCGTGTCCCTGCTTAGGAGATTCTTCTTTTGGCCCGGGCTAGAGGCATCGGTGCACGCCCTAATTCAAGCTTGCCCGAGATGCATATTGTTTAAGTCCAGACGGGAGGTCCGAGCGCCAATGGTACCCATCCATGCGAAGGCCCCCCTTCATATCATGGCTATGGACTTCTTGACACTGGGTCGACCACGAGATCGCTACCAGAACATCTTGGTAATAACGGATTTGTTCACAAAGTACGCTTGGGCTATCCCCACCCTCGACCAGACTGCAACCACCACCGCTACAGTTTTATGGCGGGCCGTCTTCCAGACGTTCGGATGCCCGGAGTTTCTGCACTCCGATCAAGGAGCCAACTTTGAGTCCAGGGTAATTAGAGAACTATGCCAGTTGTACGGTTGCACGAAAACTCACACCACTTCGTATCATCCTCAGGGGAACGGCGGCTGTGAGAGATTCAATCAGACCCTATTGGGGCTGCTGGGGACCTTGGACCAACAACGGCAGGACGATTGGGTGAGTGCCTTGCCAAACCTCCTACAGGCCTATAACAACAGTATACGTAGTACTACGGGTTACGCCCCCACTTACCTGATGTTTGGCAGACACATACGAATGCCTACTGACCTGGTCCTAGGAGTGACAGCCGACCAAGAGGAAGCAAGTGTAACGGAGTGGGTGGGGCGCCATCACCAGCGCTTGCATTTCGCCTACGAGCAGGTGTCGAAAAGGATACAGACGGCAGGAGAGAAAAGTAAGCGGTTGTATGATCGGACTGCTAGAGAAGCCCCTCTACTGCCAGGAGAGAGGGTGTTGGTGAGAGATAATCGGCGGCAGGGGAAGGGGAAACTGAGTGACCGTTGGGAGGCCACCCCTTATGTAGTCTGCCGGCAGCAGAGGCCGGGACAGCCGGTCTATACCATCCGGCCAGAAGGGAAGTCAGGCCCCGACCGTGTGGTGCACCGGAACATGATTCGCCCATGCCCTAACTACCCCGAAGCCGTGGAAGAAGTCCCCACGGAACCTGTACCAGCGGCCCCCTGGATTGAAGGTTGGGCTGTGGTACCAGGGAGACCCGTGGTGGCACCACCCCCGATCGCCCCGAGAGAACCAGAAGCAGCCCCTGAACAAGCTGAGCCCGATTCACCAGTGAGACGATCCCAGCGAGAGAACCGAGGCCGACCCCCTGCCCGCTATGGGGAGTGGACAGCCCGAGGACGTTCTAGGGACTAGAACGGATTGGCGGGGGAGGATGTCACAAGGTGACGATCTTTAGGGGCGGAACCAAAATTCGGGAAGTTTGGTTCCGCCCGGAAGTGTTTCCGCCCGGACCGGAAAAAAAAAAACAGAACACCGGAATTTCCGGTAGCGCCGTAAGAAGGAAAATCAGGGAATTCGATGCACCTGTGCCTAGTTAGGGACAGCGGTTGGTGATTGGAGGATACACTGGACAAGGCAGTACTTAAGGCCAAGTTATTTCACAGTCTGGGCGCTCTTTCTGGTGTGTGTGAAGCACTGTGTTGTGCCCGTCTTGGTGCGCTGCTGGCGGCTGTCTAACTCTCTCTCTCCCTCAGGCTGGAATTGTATGATTGTGAAGACATCGCGAACCTTAAAGGTTGAGAAGTGAACGGATTATACGGCGAACTGAGACGACGTGAAAAAGGGGATTGGAAGCGGCATTGATGTGAGTACTAAGAGCCAGTCGAAAGTGCCCTGTATATTGACCTGGCGTTGTGTAGATCTTTCCAGGAGGAGGAGGGCGGCCCTACCCCTAATATAGCGTGGTGGGAGAGCCGAAGGAATACTTATTGAAGTAGTCACAACGACGACATCACTAGCTAGGCCGCATATTCCATCGCCAGATCCGAACCAAGCGAAGTGAAGGAAGACGGGTGTCCTTTTCGTACACTGAGTGTGGTGGGTGAGTCTTCATGCTGTGAAAACCTATAATTTTGACGTGGTGCTGTATATTGCTGTGGGCTGCTGTGTATTGCCGTGTGTCCTGTCAGATAAACCCCCGCCTTCACGCACTTCGTCGCGGGAGGACAAGGAGACTGCTGGTCCTAGCCTAGTTCAGTACAGTATATGTTGTGAGCGTGCTTCAGATCTCCGGAGATAGCACAGTACGCTGTGTCCAGCCCAGAGGTGAAAGCCATCCAAAGCAGAGTAACTGTGCTTTGCGTCCAAGTTGATACCTGTGGAGAGGAAAGGAAAGAGAGAGTGTGTAACACAAGGAGAAACAGAGGAAACCTGTACTTACAGTACGCTGTGTTCAGCCCAGAGGTGAGAGCCATTCAAAGCAAACTAACTGTGCTATTGTGCCCCCACCTGTGGAGAGAAAAGTTGATACCTGGGGAGAGAAAAGGAGAGAGAGTGAATAACACGAGGAGGAATAGAGCGAACCCTGTACTTACAGTACGCTGTGTCCAGCCCAGAGGTGAGAGCCATTCAAAGCAAACTAACTGTGCTATTGTGCCCAAGTTGATGCCTGTGGAGAGAAAAGGAGAGAGAGTGGATAACACGAGGAGGAATAGAGCGAACTCTGTACTTACAGTACGCTGTGTCCAGCCCAGAGGTGAGAGCCATTCAAAGCAAACTAACTGTGCTGTTGTGCCCAAGTTGATACCTGTGGAGAGAAAAGGAGAGAGAGTGGGTAACACGAGGAGAGACCGAGGAAACCTGTACTTACGCCGCTGCCTGTGGAGAAAGAGAAAGCGAGTGAGCACCCAAGGAACGAACTGTGTGAACCAGTACTTACTGTGAGCTGTAATCAGCGAAGAGGTGAGAGCAAAACCAAGCTGAACTAACTGTGCCTGTGTGTCCCAGCCGTTGCCTGTGGAGAAAGAGAAAGAGAGTGAGCACCCAGAGAACGAACTGTGTGAACCAGTACTTACTGTGAGCTGCAATCAGCGAAGAGGTGAGAGCAAAACCAAGCCGAATTAACTGTGCCTTTGTGTCCCAGCCGTTGCCTGTGGAGGAAGAGAAAGAGAGTGAGCACCCCGAGAACGAACTGTGTGAACCAGTACTTACCGTGAGCTGTATTCAGCGAAGAGGAGGAAGAAGGAGGGCGCTACGGATACCTAAGACTCAGGCCGGGGCCCGAGTCCCACGCCCCGGATCCCCGTGGCCCCCTTGCTCCCTGACCTCTTCCCGGCCATAGCCCATCTGGAGGGCCGAGTCAGAGTTTAGTTTTAATTGCCCTTTCCCTATTCCCCAAGCTATTTTTAAATATTTAAATAAAGATTGTTTTATCACTTACTTGTTCTCGTGTTGTTTGGCCATTGGGTTGGCTTTGGGGACCTCCTCGAGGTGGAAGTTGAGAAGGGGTGTGGCTTAGTCAAAGCATAGCCAGCCCCTGGGTGTGACACAAGTACCACTACATAGGCACGGCTGATTAATTTTATGTATGAGCAAAATATGTGGTGGTACATAACTGCTTATATTGTCTTTTCAGATATTCAGTTCTTTTCAGTCCTTGTCCAGTGAAAACCATTTATAAATCTAAATTTGGTAATGTTTAATATAAATAGAATGATGTGTTGCTGTTGACTGAACTATCCAACAGTATAAAGTAACTGAAATTAGCAACAACCAGCATTGACCTACAGCAGTACAATGCAACACAGACTAGCAGCAGTAATATTAATAAAAAAAAATATATATTGTATGTATTATATTTCTTTAGGTTCACACACCATCTGAGAAACAGACAATACAAACATACACGGGTATCTTTGAGACACCCCACAGAGTGGAGGTGTAGGAGACCTCCTTCCCTTCTGGCCATTTGTTTCATTTGAAATCCCTTCACCCATGCTTCCTTCTACTCAATCTGCTCAAAATGATTACATGAAAATGTCAATGAAAGTGAACTAACAGTCATGTCTGGTATCATTTGAAATGTCTCAGTGCAACTGGTACAATGGTCTCAATCTTACAAAAGTAGATTAAAAGATAATACAGAACCTAAGAGTTAAGAGATATTTTGCCTACAGTAATGGGAGTGCCCCTTCCCAGGGTCCTCCATGTAAATTACCTCCTGTTCCCATTGAGTTGTAAAACCACCCAGGCTTGGGACCTGAGTTAATGCAAATTCCTATTGTTAGTTACTGTCTCCATCTCGGGGGATGTTTGTCTTGGTCTGAGGTATTTAAACGATTGCAGCAAAAGGATCAGGGCCTTCTGTAGCCAGAATGAGCCCTTAGCATGAAGTGTGTCCACACACTTCATACTTATGTATTTTTCTAAAAGTCAGGTATGCATCTTTTACTCTTAGATTCACCTTTGAGAATTTGATGTCTTGTATTGATTTGATATCTCTGAATTGGCTATGTAATTGGCATAATACTTACCTGACTGATAATAAATTGTTACATTTGATTTACTCTGAGTTACTCTGAAATTATTTCCTCAAGTAGATTAAGTGAAGGCTATGTTTCCGCAAATCTGCGTCCAGGGTTAAGTGCATACTAAAACTCAGGCTAGATGGAGCATGGGGCACATCAGGTGAGGTTTTAGATTTCTGGCTAACCGTTTGACTTTAGTTAAGTTGTACTCAGTTGCAGTAACTATGGGGGGGCTAGTCAGAGCACTGGTCATAACCGCTGGTTATTGTCTCAGCTTTAATTAAGTTGTACGTAGTTATATAACTGTCGGGGGGCTAGACAGGTAGTGCTAGCATAACCGCTGATTATTGTTTGAGCTTTATTTAAGTTGTACGTAGTTAATCTTAACTATCGGGGCTAGACAAAGAGTACTAGCATAACCTCTGATTATTGTCTCAGCTTTAATTAAGTTGTACGTAGTTATATGACTGTCGGGGGGGCTAGACAGATAGTGCTAGCATAACCGCTGATTATTGTGGTGAGCTTTAGACTAAGTTGTACATGGGTAACTGAGGGGGACTAAACGAAAATACTATTTCAAATATGGTAAGTATGGGTAACCTATTAAATAGTATTAGTCATAACCTCTGACTACTGTTTAGACTGGCGAGTTTGTGATCGTGGGGCACACGTAGAACGGCCGTCGTGGGTCACCCTGAGCGACATAGATTCCTAATGAACGAGTAAATATAAAGTAAAGAGTTAACTAGAATAATCCAATGTCAGAATAATAATAATAATAATTAGAGATAGACAATCAACCAATTTGCCTTTCAACCTAAATTCGAGGTCATACTAAAATGGAGTCAGATGAAATATTAAAATGGAGTCAGATTAGAATTGGATTTAAATTGAATAACTCTACGCGCTGAAAAGGCCGAACGGGCAAGAAACCTTCAGCCAGCACTGGATACCTTCCTTGGACCGAGTGCCTGGACCTTACAATATATATATTACAGAACAGAACAACACTGACGGTAGACACATTTTTCTGCAGATTAACTACTTTTGGTTTTAATACTGCAAGTGTTCTCTGCTAATAAGACATTATTTTGCTCAGGTAAATTATACTTCCACTGGAGTATTAACAAAATGTTTTCTGGATACTTACACCAATGTTTAGTGTTGTGAATTCTTTCCTTTCAAGTTCAAGAGTTGCGATCTGCGTTATGTTTCAGTAATGACTTGCGTAAATAACGTAGTGCAGTATTCACAGTATGTATGGTTGTAGCGTGACTGCTTATTCACTGTTACTTCAGCACGGCAGTCACACCGCATGCTCTCACTCAGGTGCAGCGTTTATGTGCAAGAGAAAGTGTGTGATAAAGTAAGTTACTTCAATGTATATTGTTAATTACCTAGATTATTACAGTGTACCACAATCGTGTTAACTTTAACAGTGTTTATGATGTTATTGATGTTTAGCGATCTTTCTGAGTGTAATTTGATCCTGTTTAACGAGCGGTTAAGCCCGCTAGCATCGCAGCGTGCATTGTTCGTGTTTACAACTTTATTACATTTAAGTGTAACATTTTTTATGGTGATAATACCTATTATTACTAACTTCTGTATTAATGATACATTCTCATTTCTATATATATCTTATATTTCATTGTTTTAGTAATCTTACTAAGCAGATTATTCTCACAGATATATTGCTGATACATTTCTCAGTCTATATTCTATATATCAGTGCACTTGACAGTTGTTTATTATAGAATTTGCAATATGCTGAGTTATTGGTTATAGTTGAACAATGAATATTTATATCTGTTGTTTTATTTATTTCAGGAACTACCTCAAATACACTAACGTGTGTTAGGTCAAATCTTGTGCAATAAACCATCAAAAGTAATATGATGACTCCGACTCCTTGACAAGAGTTCTGCAGCGGTCAATAACTATTAACCAGCATTCAGTGGAGCAATCCCCAACATTGGTCCTTCGAGCCGGATCTATTGACTACTGCAGTGATGTCATTAAAAGAGCAAGCCACTTCTCTCCCTCCAACTGAGACGTCAGACAGACCCTCACGGCATCGTCGCACACCCAGGCATCTGGAAGAGTATCATCTTGACTATGGCCATCACCGACCTGCTCTCTCCTCCCCACCCACAGAAGAGGTACAAGCGGAGCAGAGAGGAGCAGCAGCCGCAGTGGGCCTAACTAGTCAGTCACGAACAGTCTCCAGCCAGGGTGAGCATCCACGTTTGTTGAGCATGAGTTCATTGAGGAAAATGTTGAAGACTATTTCTGACAAAGAGAAGGATGAGGCTGCTGATATGGCTGCACTTCACAATAAACTTCAACAATATGAAAAACGACAGCGTCGGCGTAAAGAGCTGATGGAACACATCACGTCGTTCTTGAGGGAAGAAGAGGATGAGGAGGATGGTCAAAGTGGAAAGCCCACCACACCACCAGTAAGATCCCCTTCGGTAGCTTCTTCACATTTGTCTCCCTCAAGTCATACTACTCCATCACAGTCACCTGACATTGAGCTACCTACCCAGGGATGTGTGAGTGACATGCAAAAGAACGCAAGTAAATCTCCTGCAGAGGCTGAGGGCTTTAACTCTGGATTTGTTCCAATATGTCCAGTCAGTTCAATCCCCTTGTATTCACCAGTTACATCTGGAACATTACCTTCTGTTTCGCATCAACAACAACCTGCCACAAGAGCAGAGACTGTGCCACCACTGTTTATGAAGCAGTCCCTCCTTTATGATGATGCTGGAAAGGCCTTTCAACTCCAAGTGCAGCCACCTTTAATGGCACCTAAGCCAGCCTACCAGCACCTTAATGCAGTATATGGCCATTTGGCAGGGTCACCTTCACAACAACAGTTTACTGCTCTGCCTACAGCAAGTTTTGCGACTCCTCATTATACTCTTATGACTCCCGCAGCATCAGTCTCTCAAACCCATCCTAGTACGACTCTGAATCCTCCTGCCTTTGATACCCCCTCTCTGCAGCCATTTAATAAAGCACTGAATCCAACCGAATACTTTGTGCCTCACCGCCCTTTGCATGCTGCCCCCCAACCAAAGATTCCTGATTTTGTGAATGACAATGAAAAGGAATTTGCTAACCTGAAGTTAGCACTGGACAACCTTCTTGAACCGCATGCAGAGCTAGATGAGAAATACAAGTACCATATTTTGCTGGAGCACCTCAAATTGCCTGAGGCACAGATGATTGGCCAGTCTTGTCGCCATCATCTTTACCCATATTCAGCAGCTATGCAAGCCCTTCAGTTGCAATATGGTCAACCACACCAACTGGCTCAGAGCGAGATAGCAGCAATCCTCACAGCCCCAGAGGTCAAACCAAATGATGCTCACAGCTTCCAGAGTTTTGCTCTTCGTGTACACCTCTTAGTGAGTATGCTTTTGTCATTGGAGGGTACCAGAGGGATGGAGTTGAACTGTTGTTCACATGTAGATCGCTTACTCAGTAAACTGCCCAAGTACTTAAGAGATGGCTTCATAGAGTTTCTCCAGCTGAGAGGGAAGCTCAACTCCCCAAGTATTAACCCGTACAACCTACAAGACTTTGCTGGATGGCTCCAAGTCAAGGCTCAGCAACAGCGACTTTCCAGTAGGTTAGTGCAACGTTACCAGTATGAAAGAGCTCCCAGCAGTTCAAAAGAGAAGAATGCAGCTAAACCGAAAAGCCAAAGTACAACCTTGTATCATGGTGTATCACCCACAGAGACCAAATCATTCTCCAGTCCTAAGGTGTCTTGGAAAAGAACATCATCCAAAGTTATCTGCCTATTCTGTGGCAGCAAGGATCACTACATCACTCGATGCAGTAGTATCAGAGAGCAGCCTGTTGCTGAACTTTGCAAGTGGATTTCGGAGGAAAAGCGCTGCTGGAAATGTGCTCGTTCCCATGCCCCTGAGACCTGTAATCTAAAGAAACCCTGCAGTGACTGTGGTGGTATTCACCTTCAAGTGCTTCATGGTGTGGCCCAAAGTCATACAACTAACACATCATCTGCTAACTCTGAGAGCCGTATCTACCTCTTACCATCCATTGCATCAGGCAGAGTCCTTCTGAAGGTGGTACCCGTGCTGCTACACCACAAATCAAAAACATTTGAGACTTATGCTATACTAGATGACGGAGCACAGCGCACCATGATCCTGCCCACTGCCGTCCAGCAGCTCCAGCTGAAAGGCGAACCTGAGACTCTAGCCCTTCGTACCGTCCGACCAGACACTACTCACCTCAGTGGCACAAAGGTCACCTTTGAAATCTCGCCAAGAAATAACCCAGAGAAACGCTATCAGGTGTTAGGAGCATTTACAGCTTCTGGTCTTGATCTGGTAGAACAGACATATCCAGTTCAGGCTCTTCGGAGACGGTATGCACATCTAAGGGGAGTTCCACTACAGCCATTTCACAAAGTGCATCCGCTTGTACTCATTGGTTCAGACCAAGTTCATCTCATTACTGCCAAAGAGCCAATTCGTCAAGGCACCAAAGGTGGTCCAGTAGCAGTCCATACAGCTCTCGGGTGGGCTTTCCAAGGAGCAGTAATGTGTACCACAGACCAGGCACCAGTGCAGCAATGTTTCTTTATCTCCACAGCTCACACAGATGATCTTCTCTACAGAAATGTGGAAAAGTTATGGCAACTGGACGTATTGCCTTTTCGCAATGAGAAGCTGGTGGTCCGGTCCAGACAAGATAACGAGGCTATGCAGCTGCTTGAGTCTCAAACACAGCAAGTCAGTGTACAGGGTGTACAACGTTATGCCACCCCACTTCTATGGAAGACAGATGCACTTAAGCTCAAGGGATCTATGCAATCTGTTTTTGCAAACCTGAGGAGTACTGAAAGGAGACTCCAGAAAGACCCTGAGAAGGCCTCAATCTACTCAGGAGAGATTGCTAAACTCATTGAGGCAGATTATGTAGCCAAACTTAACCAAAGAGAAGCAGCCCAGGCAGAAGAATCATGGTATCTGCCCCACCATCTGGTGAGCCATAACAATAAGCCACGACTGGTTTTCAACTGTTCATTCAAACACCAGGGTCTATCTCTTAACAATCAACTCCTGCCTGGTCCTGCCCTTGGACCATCCCTGTTGGGCGTCCTACTAAGATTCAGACAGCATCATGTGGCTGTAAGTGCAGATATCAAGGGCATGTTCCATCAGGTTCGTCTCCTACCAAAGGACAGACCCTTTCTCCGTTTCATTTGGAGAGACCTGCAGAGTGAGAACCCTCCAGATGTGTATGAGTGGCAGGTTCTACCATTTGGTACAACAAGCAGTCCCTGCTGTGCCATCTTCGCTCTGCAACATCATGCTCATAATTCTGAAGCCAAATATCCAGGGTTACAAGAAATAGTACACCAGAGGTTCTATGTGGACAATTGTCTCGCAAGCTCTCCTACTGTTGCTGCAGCCAAACAAGCAGTGGATCAACTACGCAGCATGTTAGCACAAGGAGGATTTGACCTCAGACAGTGGGCTAGTAGTCACCCAGCCGTAGTTGCTCATCTTCCTACTGAAGCTCGCTCCTCCGCTACAGAGCAGTGGTTAGTCCAAACACATGTTGACCCAATGGAGCCCACATTGGGGCTTCAGTGGAACTGTGCAACTGATAGCCTTGGCTATCATTACCTGCCCATTGAGCATGCAGCACTGACAATGAGAGCAGCCTACCAGGTGCTGGCATCTCAGTATGATCCATTGGGGTTCATACTACCATTTACCACCAGGGCTAAGGTAATCATCCAACAGTTGTGGGCAAAAAAGAGAGACTGGGATGACCCAGATCTACCACCAACCCTTAAGGCGGCCTGGATAATTTGGGAGAGCGAGCTAGAACATCTCAGGGCAGTATCCATTCCTCGCTGTTACTTAACAGCCTTCACAACTACAGCAGAACAGAACATTTCCCTCCATGTGTTCTGCGACGCCTCTGAAAAAGCATATGGGGCAGTGGCATATTTTGCAGTTCAATCCGACAGTGTCATTCACGTTTCCTTCATAATGGCCAGATCGAGGGTTGCTCCAAAGAGGCAGCAGTCTATGCCTCGTCTGGAGCTTTGTGCCGCCTTAGCTGGAGCACAGCTAGCCAAACTGGTGAGTAATGAGACGACTCTCTCCATCAGTCAGACAATCCTATGGACAGACTCCTTGACTGTGCTGGAGTGGATTCAGTCAGACTCCTGTCGATATAAGGTGTTCGTCGGAACCCGAGTCTCCGAGATACAGGAGTTAACTGATCACAGATCATGGAGGTACGTGAATACACAGGACAACCCCGCTGACGACATAACACGAGGTTAATCGCTCCAAAGTCTGGCTGAGCCTAGTCGATGGAGTCAAGGACCTCCATTCTTGAAACAGAGCCAAGAGCACTGGCCTAAAAAACCTGAACTCACCCGGTCAGAGGGAGTATCCGAATTAAAAGGGCTTCCAAGCTACTGCCTAATAGCAGTTGACACTGCCTCCAACCTCCCTGATTCTACCCAGTTCAAATCATGGTGTGAATTAGTAGAGGCAACTCGACAGGCCTGCCATGGGGCGGCCACATCGGATTGTGCATCCAGTGGGCCTATACTAAGTAAAGAAGCAGAAGATGTCCTGATAAGAGCATGCCAACTCCAGAGCTTTCCTGAAGAAGTTGCTGCCCTCAAGGCAAAGAAACCAGTTCCTGCACACAGCCGATTAGTCAGTCTTGCTCCAGAAGGGGATCCACTGAAAAACATGATAAGAGCTGGAGGCCGATTAAGAAGGCTAGCAAACTCAGACCCAGAACAAATCCACCCCATTGTGCTGGACCCAAGACACGCAGTAACAAAGCTTCTTATCAAAGAATTTGATGAGCGTCTGTTACACCCAGGAGCAGAAAGAGTCTACGCTGAAATAAGGAGACAGTACTGGATTCTCAGAGGGCGTCATGCCATAAAGTACCATCAGCTACACTGTCTATCCTGTCAGCGATGGAGAGCTCAGCCAAAGATTCCACAAATGGCAGATTTGCCACCAGAACGCCTCAGACTGCTCTGTCCACCTTTCCACTCAACTGGTGTCGATGCTTTGGCCCATACCTGGTCAAAATAGGGAGACGAAATGAGAAACGCTGGGGACTAATCTTCAAATGTCTTACAACTAAGGCAGTACACATTGAGCTCCTCAATTCAATGGACGTAGATGCCTTCCTTCTTGCGCTCCGCCGGTTCATAGCCAGAAGAGGTAAACCACATGAGATCTGTTCTTGTTGTGGGACGGTTTTTAGGGGAGCTGACAGAGAATTACGGGAAGCTTTCTCAATTATGGAGCCTGAACTCGAAGTTCAGCTTTCAGACTATCAAATTAGCTTCATGTTCAATCCACCCAGTGCTCCACACTTTGGCGGAATATGGGAGCGTGAAGTCCGTTCCATAAAGAATGCTCTCCAGGTGTCTGTCGGAAACCAAGCTGTCACAGAAGATGTTCTGTCTACAGTCCTAGTGGAAGTAGAAGGGATCGTCAATTCAAAACCATTAGGATATGCCTCAACAGATGTTGCTGACATGGATCCAATTACTCCTAATATTCTCCTTATGGGGCGGCGATGCATCACTGCCTCAGGTGGCATACGCTCCAGGAGACATGGGGCGGCGGCGATGGCAGCACTGTCAGAACATGGTGGACCAGTTCTGGATACACTTCACTAGAAACTACTTGCCTACGCTCCAGACCCGACAGAAGTGGCATAAAGCTTCAAAGAACCTGGAAGTTGACTCTGTCGTACTGATTGTAGATCCGCAACTCCCAAGAGCTCAGTGGCCCGTAGGCAGAGTTCAAAAGACATTGCCCAGTAGTGATGGATGTGTGCGGACTGCTGAAGTTGTCGTTAATGGCAAAGTTTACATCAGACCAGTTGCCCGCCTGATAGAGTTACCTGCTTTAGAAGGTAATACCAAAGACATTTATAGAATTCCCTTTATTACCCATTTGCTGCTCAAATGTGGGGGCGGCTGTTGTGAATTCTTTCCTTTCAAGTTCAAGAGTTGCGATCTGCGTTATGTTTCAGTAATGACTTGCGTAAATAACGTAGTGCAGTATTCACAGTATGTATGGTTTTAGCGCGACTGCTTATTCACTGTTACTTCAGCACGGCAGTCACACACCGCGTGCTCTCACTCAGGTGCAGCGTTTATGTGCAAGAGAAAGTGTGTGATAAAGTAAGTTACTTCAATGTATATTGTTAATTACCTAGATTATTACAGTGTACCACAATCGTGTTAACTTTAACAGTGTTTATGATGTTATTGATGTTTAGCGATCTTTCTGAGTGTAATTTGATCCTGTTTAACGAGCGGTTTAGCGCGCTAGCATCGCAGCGTGCATTGTTCGTGTTTACAACTTTATTACATTTAAGTGTAACATTTTTTATGGTGATAATACCTATTATTACTAACTTCTGTATTAATGATACATTCTCATTTCTTTGTATATCTTATATTTCATTGTTTAAGTAATCTTACTAAGCAGATTATTCTCACAGATATATTGCTAATACATTTCTCAGTTTATATTCTATATATCAGTGCACTTGACAAAGTTGTTTATTATAGAATTTGCAATATGCTAAGTTATTGGTTATAGTTGAACAATGAATATTTATATCTGTTGTTTTATTTATTTCAGAAACTACCTCAAATACACTAACGTGTGTTAGGTCAAATCTTGTGCAATAAACCATCAAAAGTAATATGATGACTCTGACTCCTTGACAAGAGTTCTGCAGCGGTCAATAACTATTAACCAGCATTCAGTGGGGCAATCCCCAACATTTAGAAAAAAAAAATTAACTGCAATGTGCTTGATTATCAGCAAAGACGATGCTAGGAGGGTACATGCTGACGCTAATGTTGACATCTTATTGTTCGATGTTAAAAATAAAAATGTGTTATTTAACATTTACTTACCGCTATTCTCGCTTGAAATCTCCGTCTTTACAAATTACGCCAAGCATAAATAGAATTTTTGGAATAATTCCCGGCATTGTTGATGTTGTGTTTGGCGCTTCCGCGCTAGCGTTGCTGGGAAACATTAGGCATATTTAGTGATGTAAGACTCTGTGGTGGCTCTCTAGTCCATGGGAAAGCAAACCGGTTCTTAATGGGCTTGCAAGTAGAACCAACTCCGAACCACTGTAGCACTAGCTCTGAACCAGCACCCGGTTCCTGCTGGTGGAAAGGGGTATGTATGCAGTAATCCGTGTCTGCAGTGCTTAAGATGCGAACATGTGTGGAAAATAGGAGAAAACTAATCGAAGCGCAGACGAGGGACAACTTTGAAGCTGTCTGGAGTGTGTTTGTTTAATACTGGACCAGTGAATGTGGTTAGTGGGAACTGGAAACAGCTGGAATGGTGCTTGAGACATATATCAGTGTCTGTGGTGCTTATGACAGGAATATCTTTTGAAAATAGAAGAAAACTAATAAAAGCGAAGTGGAGAGAGATTTTTGAAACTGACTGGAATGTGTTCTTTTAAAACTTGAGGGTTTTGTCCGCGTATTCTCTTATAACATTGAGCGGTGTAAGATTTACAGAATGTCAGACACTTTGGTCTTCTGAGATGGACAATACACACCCAATTAAATTTAAAGGGGTCATATGAAGTTGCTAAAAAAGAACACTATTTTGTGTATTTGGTGTAATGAAATGTGTTTATGTGGTAATAAGGTTCAAAAAACATTATTTTCAACATACATAGTCAGATGCATCAGTCAACAACAGTTGGAAGAGAAGGTTTAAAGAGAGTGGGTACTGGGCTCTCTACCAGCACTGCTTTCACTCTATTTAAAACATTTGTCACTTCTGCATTCCATTCAAACAAATTGCATTTCTCACAAGAGCACACAGTGGCTACACTTCTGTAGTAAAGTTCAGTAAGAATTTACTGTGCAAAGAAATTAATCTGAGCAACAAATGAAGAGAAGGTAAGTCGTGTGGAGTCTGAGAATTGATAGTTGTTTGATGTGAGCTGCATCTGGCAAGATCCGTTTTTTTTAGATCACGTGAGCCAGAAATTTGACAGATACCTGGTTGAATGTGCACTTCTGCATGTTTACTCTGCAAACAAGCCTAGCCTAAGGGCCCCCAGCAGACTGCCAGTGCAGGGCCACTAAGACTTTGCTCATTGGCAAAACGTTGGCCCTTTAACGCTGGCCCTGCATGGGCAGCCCTCACTTAGCCCCCCGGAAGCCCTCACTAGGCCCACACAGGGCCCGCGCTATTAATCTACAACAATACATCTGTTTCATTTTAAATACTTTTCAGCTACTACAACTTAAATCTTTGGGAAAAACTGTATTTAAAAAAAGTTTCAGATATACATCAGAAATGGATGCAATCACCAAATAACTAATGTCTGTATTGTCAAAAATGTACAGTAATCAAAGGGATTTCAAATCAATGGATTTATTAAATACAAAATAGAAAACATTCAATTCAGGTTAATACTGCTAATTTAATACTCTGAAAGGGACTACAAATTATAGCCCTATCTTATACAAATGTGACTTCTCAAAAAAACAATGTTGAATTGTTTTTATAACATGAATTAAGCCCATTTTTTGTTTAAATATTTTGTGGTCTGCTGTTTAGATGTAATAATCACTGAGTAAATAATAGATTTAAATAATTTATAGTAACTTGTTTAGACTGAGTTCTGCTTTACCCGAAT
Organism: Cyprinus carpio; assembly: GCF_018340385.1. NCBI lineage: Eukaryota > Metazoa > Chordata > Actinopteri > Cypriniformes > Cyprinidae > Cyprinus > Cyprinus carpio. The sequence continues at coordinate 770,435 of NC_056599.1, forward strand.
TAACTTTTGAGTTCACATCACAAATATATATTGAGTTTCCAAATTTTTTGAGTTAGAGAACTAATAAGCTAACAAATAAGCCATCTTTTTTAGGCAAGTACCTAGGTGTCATGTCATCAAATATTTTAATACAACTGTAATTCTATATAACATGATCAAAATTCAACAAAACGTTGTAGTTATACATCATCAGGTTTCACGAGGGCCCTTAAAAAACCTTAAATTGTACAAGAAAGACTTTATTTGATTTCAAGAGTGTAACAATAAAAAACTCCATAATAACGGGAAGAAGGAGGCGGGAACCGGCGAACATTCAAATAAAACTTTAATTGCAAAATAAACCCAAAACAGCGCGACAGCCCCTCACGGTCGACTGCCGTGCATAAACAAAACCCAAACACAAAATAAAGCCCAGGCCTGGTCCTCTCTCGTCCTTCACTGTCGTCGCTCCTCTTTTATATCCTTCCGATCTCCTCCGTGGGACTCGAGACCGGTGAGTGGAGCAGGTGTCACTCATTTCCCAATCACTCCACCGGCCTCGCACCGTTCCCACGGCTCTCGTCCCCGCCCCACTCGTCAAATACCCCCCTCGCCCCTCGCAGGCCGAGGGGTACTCCCAAGACTCCGCTCTACTCCCCCCCTCCAACCCCCCCCCCCCCTGGGGGTAAGGACAGACGAGGCGAGAGAAAAGGAGATGGAAGGATGAGGAGCAACAGAGATGAAAGAGGGGAGAGAGGAGAAGAAAAAAAAAAAAAAAACAGTTCCCAGACACGCCGCCGCTCGGCCCTCTTCCGCGAACTCTTCCGCTGTGGGCGGTGACGGCTCCTCCGCTTTCGGGCAGCCGGCAGGAGTCCCCCGTTCCCTGCTCCTCCCCATTCCGGCAGATGGCAGCAGGCTCCGGCCACCTGGCGAACGGCGCCGACTCCTCCGCTCCCTCACGGAAGGCAGCCGCCCCTCCACATCGCGGGCGGCCGGCAACGAGTTCGTCCGTCCCCGGCAACTCACTCCAGCCCAACGCCTCGAGCGTCCACGGCGCCAGACTGCTACACCCTGCTCGATGGCACCGCGGATTCACCCCAGTGGCGAGGGATCTTCGGCAGCGCGTCCCTCCTTCCTCACGGGTTTCGGCACCAGTGTAATAATATAAAAACTCAAATAAAACTTTAATGACAAAATAAACCCAAAACAGCGCGACAGCCCCTCACGTGCGACTGCCGCGCACAAATAAAAAACCAAACACAAAATAAAGCCCTGGCCTGGTCCTCTCTCCTCCTTCACTGTCGTCGCTCCTCTTTTATATCCTCCCTATCTCCTCCGTGGGACTCGAGACCGGTGAGTGGAGCAGGTGTTGCTCATTTACCAATCACTCCACTGGCCTCGCTCCGTTCCCACGGCTCTCGGCCCCGCCCTACTCGTCACAAAGAGGTCTTAAATTTTGGTACGGAAAGTCCAGAATTGCGTTAAGGCTTAATGTGGCGATTAAACCTCAAAAGTCTATATGATTTCATTAAATAAACATGAACGCTGCACGTTTCAAAGTCCAAAAGTCCGGTGCAGCACTGATTTGTGTTCTGTTACCAGGGAAACAGTTATATTTCTGTTCCTAAAGCGCAGGAATGAATGTGCATTTTCAAAAAGGCTGTTGTTGTGAGTAGGGTGTTGGTTTCTATTAAAAAAACTAAAAGCAAAATTGTAGGCTATCTGCTGCCGTTTTCAAAGCACAATGCAAAACGCTCTCGGTTACTCACATAACCTCGGTTTTAATTGCCAATGATATTGGTGCTCTTGATAAACACAGCTCAGGTCTACAGGACCTAGTCGAAACCACATAAAAGTCAAGGGGGCGCGGCAACTAGACGATGCCGCAACACACCAGGGGCGGAGTTAACACCGGTGAAACAAATGGGAAATGGCGTCTCTGCCCTTACGAAAAAGAAGTTTATTCAAGTGTGCTATTAGTATACTTATTTTAAACTAAAAATAGGAAAGTATACTTTTAGTTTACTTTTTATGTACTTCTCAGAAATGGGCTTTATGTACTTCTAAGATATATACTTATAATGACAATTAAGTATCCTTGACTTATACTTACAAAAAGTCAAAATATACTTGAACTTTACTTAAGTATACTTAATAAAATAAATTTGAAGTATACTACTTTTTGGTAAGGGTGGCGCCATCAGATAAAGATTAGTTGAAGTATGATGGGATGGGTGTTGGTGCTGGCGGGGCTACCAGCATCTCCACCAGTTCTGGGAACCACAGCTGATTGGGCCATTTCGGTGCTCCTAACAGAACAGGTTTACTTTCCTCTCTGATTTTGCAAAGCATGAGAGGCTTAAGTTTCACTGGAGGCAAAGCATACTTGCTTACTTTCAGTCAGCTGTGAGCTAGTGCATCCACTCCCAGTGGACAGTGTGTCAGTGAATAAAACAGTGGGCAGTGAGTGTTCACCGCTGATGTAAAGAGATCCACCTCCACCCTGCCGAATGCACTCCAAATCATACTGACTTTAAAAGGGTGTAATCTCCACTCTCCGTGGATTACCCCGCCCCTCAACAGTAAATCCGCACCGTGATTTAGGCATCTGGGGACATGTACTGCCTGGATGGAGAGGTGTCAATCTGCCTACAGAAGAAGGTCTCTCGCCAGCCACAGCAGCGGCCGTGAGCTCACGCCCGCTTGGTAATTTATAGGCGCTACCACTGTCAAGCTGCCCGTCCTGATGAGAACGTGATGGTGGAGAATGTCTGGGAGAAAGCACTCGAGCGCTAGGTGTACAGCACGGAGCTCCAGACATATTATGTGCCACAACTTCTCCATTTCTGACCATGTCCTGAAGGCTGGTCTGCCGTTGCATACGGCTCCCCAGTCCGTGCTCGATGCATCTGTTGTAACTGTCTTTCTCCTGATCACTTGGCCAATAAGAACATCCCAGCGATACGGAGTCATATCGCGTCAAGGGGTCAGCTCATCCCAATAGCCGCACATCACTTTGACATGCAAGGTGCCCGTGCACCATGTGCTCTGTGGCACCTGGCACTTTAGCCAGAGCTGAAGCGGTCGCATATGTGTGAGCCCTAGTTTCCACACTGTCGAGGCAGCAGCCACCTGGCCAAGTGTCCTTTGAAAGCATTTCAGCGGGGGAGAGTGCCCTAACTTTAAGACTGCGAGAGAGCTGATCAGTTTTTGTGAGCACTCCTCCGACAGACACGCTCGCATATCGATTGAATTCAGCTCCACTCCTAAAAGGGAGATGTTGTGGCTCGGTACCAGCATGCTCTTTTGCATATACAGTCAGCCCCTTAAAGCTCTGAAGATGAGTGAGGAGTCTGAGCTTGTCGCTGAGCAGCACGCTCTCTGATTGGGCTAAGACCAGCCAATCGTCGAGATAGTTCAGGATGCGCATTCCGCTCTGCTTCAGAAGAGAGAGAGCAGCATCGATGCATTTCGTAAATGTATGAGGGAGCAGGGATAAACCGAAGGGTAGGACCATGAATTGGTACGCTATCTCCTCGAATGCAAATCTCAGGAAACACCTGTGGCGAGGGGCTACTTGAATGTGAAAATAAGCATCCTTTAAATCCACAGAGATAAACCTATCTCTCAGTCTGATGTGTGAGAGGATTTGTCTATGTGTAATCATTTTGAACGAGCGCTTCAACAGCACGCGATTCAGCAGTCTCAGGTCCAAGATTGGGCAGAGTTTAATACCACATGAGTGTGAGAATGAGTGATGGGGAAGAGGGGAGTGAGAGGAGGAGAATTGCTCTGATATTGAGGTGAGATTTGTATGTTTTTCGGCTTTATTGCACTCCATAGTGGAACAGTCAAACACAAACATAACAATTGCTCTCGCCGCCCGCAACAAGCAGGGGGCATGGTGAACACACACAGCGGAGCAAGCAGACTTTTTCAGTGGCTCGTCTTCTGTGCTGGGTGCAAATTTCCTCCTCCGAGAGCCAGCATCAGGAATGCGGCGTTGATTCCTGTGCCACTGCCCTGCCGTCTCTGTCAGGGTGGGGTCTCTGGCCCTGACTGTGCTTCGGCCAAGGCTATCTTGGTCTCACTGCCGGCTCAAGTTTATACCAAACAGCAGCAGAAGATGTGGTCTTCCCGCGTGCTGCGCTGAGGAGGAATGGGAACGTGCAGGAAGGTTTGCACTGGCGCGCTTTGGCAGGAAGTGGCTTATAGCCTTTCACTGTTTCTCCATGAACGTCTCTACAGCTGCTCCGAATAGACCTGATTTTTTTTCTTTCTTCTTTCTCTCTAGTCCTTTAACTCAGTCAGAGTAAGCCACAAGATTCAAGATTCCCCATGTTGCGGCTGATCGTCGAGCTTTCACCTTCGACGCTCTGAGAGCCAGATCTGTGGAGCGGTCGGAGCTCTTTGAACACTTCAGGGTCCAGCCTGTCCACATCCAGAGAGTTGAGCAGCTTGGCCTGATAAACCTGGAGTATCGCCATCACGTGCAGTGCTTAAGCTGCTTGCCCTGCCACGGAGAAAGCCTTGCCGCCGAAGTTTGCAGTGGTGCAGCAAGGTTTAGAGGGGAGAGACGCGTTGTTCACTCCCCAGTTCGCTGCGGCTGAAGGACAGAGATGGGCAGTGACGGCTTCTTCCAAAGTGGGGAGTTTAACACTTGGTCAGTGCAGTCCACAGAAGACAGGAGGGAGGATCCCGAGTTTTGTGCACTTGACTGGTGAGCGGCGTGTCCTTTCGACCGTGATCCGACTGGAGGTACCACTCGTCCAGACGGCTTCTGGCCAGCTCGGCAGGAGGCGCCCACTCCAAACTGAGCGTGGGGCACAGTGTAATCCAGCAGGCTTCTAGACCACTCTTGCAGACATTGCCACTGAAATGGCATCATCCTCCTCTTCAGCGCCCTCCATGGCACCGAAGGACACCTCATCTTGAGCGATGGGCGGAGAACAGTGGTCATTAAGCACACAAGAAGGGGACCTGCAGCAGGGGGGTGAGGTGCGTGTGGGCACTGAGCCGGCGCGGGCTCGTCACCTGACCCTGACAGATCCGCATCAGAAGCTAGTGGCACTTTCCTCCTTGGCTCACCGGAACACAGCAGGGGAAGAGAAGGCATGTCCGCTGCAGCATGTAGATCACGGTGAGTAGTCTTGTTGATAAGCTTCTTACTTCTCGTAGAAAGTTGACTGAAGAAAAAGATTCTGAATGGATGACGTACAAGCGCTGCTTTGTATAGAGTGGGGGGCACCTCATATTTCGCACGTTTGAACACCATTGGCCAGTTTCACTGGTGTGATTTAATAAGGCTTCAGTAATATTTGGAGAAAAGGGTAATACCCATAGCAATGTAGAGTGACCGAATCAAAAGGGAACTGACATTTCATTCATTGATGCTCTACAATCAGTGACACTAAACCCGGAAACACATATACTTACTTGCCGGCAACTGGCCAAAATAAAAGCATGCTGATTTTAAGTTTGAAAAAGATGAAAATTCATATAATAAAAAAGAAGTATTAATAAATATTAGCATTTTATTTTTAAGTTTAAAAATAATAATTTTTATAATTCCCTTTTTATTTTAAATAGTATTATCACAATGTATTATATATATATATATATATATATATATATATATATATTATATATATATATATATATATATATATATATATATATATATATAAAAAAATAAAAAAACTAAATAAAAAGTGCAATAATATAATAATTATTATTAATGCGTTGTTTTATAGTTATATTTAAGTTATATTTAGTCACATTACATGCAGTGTTAGGACCAAACCAAATCTCCAGTTTCACTTATAAGAGCCAGGCTGAAAGAAATATGTGCACTCCTGTCTATAGGTGATAAAAAAAGTTTTTTTTTAAAAATTGGGTGTGGGTGGATTTTTGTCATTGTAGGGTGGTTGTGTTCACACACAGTCAACACACATTTATATCCAAACACCATCTAAAGTGTTTTTTGCAGGTGCCCTTAAAAAAAAAAAAAAAAAAAAAAAAACAAGAAAAGAAATTAAAAACAAACAATTTTGGAAGCAAATAGCAACTATTCGATGGCGGAATTGCCCTTATAACCATTAGGAAACTGATTAAATATTTGACTTTTCTCATTTTTCCCTACCAATCCTCACTCACGAAGGCTGTTGGTGTTGATCAAATACCATGTGAGTCTATAAATTGTTTTTCATTTATTTGTGCAGATCGGCTTTTTTCTCAAGGGAAAACAAACCTCCCCGTATTATTTCCCTCCTCTCGCCGCTTCACTCTCCAGTCCAGCGGGTGGCGCTAAAACACATACGTTTGTTTGACAAACACCATTAAACCTCAGAGGAAGAAGATTAGTTTCACTCCGCTCTTTGTTGTTTTGTTGTGATACTGGTTTAATACAAACTGTTAGAAATGTTGCTTCTGTAAGTAGAGATATACAGTTTTTGAATCTGATCAATGAATACCTGTAATATTCTTGTCCTCACAGTCGTGACTAAGTTTTGAATCAAGCAAGAATATCTGGAGGAGTATCATCTGAACTGATTTCTGCTGCTGTGAAGATGATGTTTGTTAAAGAAGAGAGTGAAGAGAACACGAGTGAACTAGAAACCTGGAGAATAAAACACGAAGAAACAGAACATTGCAGAATAAAACACGAACAAACAGAAACCTGGAGAATTAAACACGAGGAACCAGAAACCTGTAGAATAAAACACGAGGAACCAGAAACCTGGAGAATAAAACACGAGGAACCAGAAACCTGCAGAATAAAACACGAGGAACAAGGAGGTTGGTGTTTATTCTTCGTTCATATTTAATTAATTAGTACATCTACAGGTCCTTTATTTAAAAATAAAACCTTAACTATCATTAAAATGTCTTAAATCCATGTTTCAAAGTTCTTTTGGAAATGTGACTGAACTGACACTGAGGAGATTTAATTATTACTTTATTTAGACTTTATTTTTCCTCTTTGTAATCATAAAACTGTGTTGAACTCAGAGCATTAGAGACTGAATTTGTTTTTATGCTAGTAGTAGAAACCACATTTTAAAGTCATTTTAAAGTCGCTGTAGAACCGTGGTTAATTCATGTGAATGTCTCAGAAGAGCATTATTTGCGTGTTCGGTACATTTCACTGTAAGTCAGTAACAGTTTTGCAGCAGGCTTTGCAAAAATGCAAAGAGTTTTATTGTGAGATATATGTGACCCTGGAGCACAAAACCAGTTATAAGTAGCACTGGTATATTTGTAGCAACAGCCAAAAATGCATTGTATGTGTCAAAATTATAACTTCTTATACTGCAGGGCCACTGAATGCTTGAATCTGATTGGCTGACGTTCTATGGTGTGCAATTATTTTCAGGGAAAATGTTGGGCGTTCGTGAAGAAAATAAACTTAAAGTTTCACTGTTAGTAACGTTACAGACATTAGCCAAACACTTTAGAGATGGACAGACTCAGAGGTAATTCACATGGTCTCTCTCTCTCTCTCTAACAACTTATTCACTAACTACATTTGTCTGATATCAACAGTTCAAGCCTCACTTGTTAGCTATTAAATTTTGTTTTGTATTTAGTTATGTTTTGGTTTGATGAGATGCGGAAGAAACTAATCCTACTCAAAATAGCATTTTAAGTACAAAAAACGGTCAAATACCTGGGAAATATATCATCTGATCGATGTCTTGAGGTGTGGTAACTGTAGTATAAGCGGAAAAATTGACGACGGGCCGTTGGATTAATGGAAAAATAATGCACACCCGAGGTGTAACAGTGAAGCTCCGTGTCGCGTCATGACCACATCACCACCTCGGGTGTGTATTATTTTTCTAATAACTCAACGGCCCGTTGTCTATTATTACTTACTACTTTTATGCCAAAAATTATTAGGATATTAAGTAAAGGTCATGTTGCATGAAGATATTTTGTAAATTTCCTAAATCAAGACTTAATTATTGATTAGTACCCTGCTGAAAAAAACAGCATATGCTGGTTAGGTATGTTTTGACGCTGGAATGCTGTTCATGCTGGTCAGGGCTCTAAAGTGTGACCAATTTCTAACTTTTTGCACTGGTAGCACTGGTGCGCCTAACTTTTTTTCTTAGGTGCACCAGCACAAAAGTTAGGTGCACCCAAATTTTCAACCGCATCACATTTAACACCGCAGTTTTACAAGTTCACTTTTTTTTTTAAATCACTGTCCATATAGGCAATATTGACTTGTCAATGATTAACTAACAATCTGGTCAACATAAAGTTCTTTATTTGAAGCACAATTCTACAAGAAAGTTAACTTACTGTGTTGTGTTGGTGCTTAAAGTCCTTCACTGAGCTGAAATTTAAACTTGAAACATTTCAAGATAAATGAAATAAAAAGAAAATCTAAATTAAGTGTTTTAAGGGCTTCAAACTGAACATCTCATGGTTCAATGTCTTATGGACTATACTCCATTGCAGTCACATGCCCCTCGGATGGCAAACTCCTGTAGTTTGGTCTTCTTGATCTTTGGCCTTGGCTAAACCAGCTGGCCACACTCTCTCTAGCAGCAAAATCTTCCAGACTTGGCCCCTCTACACTGATTCTTATCAGATCTTCCACTGTGTCTGAATGAAGGGATGCTCTAGTGTCTGATTTGAAACAGTCCCTAAACAGCTTATACTACTGTCCCAGCTATTAAAATAGCTCAGTTTTGTATGTAATAGTAGAGTGGTTATTTTTTTTTTTTTTTTTTTTTTTTTGTTTTTTTTTAGAAAAACCTTTGGCATTTTTTGTTTGTTAAATATAAGTTTTAGTTTTTTTTAAAGTAACGACCAAGCAGCCAGCATTAGACAGTGAGCCTATGTTTGATCAATTTAGCCTTCTCAAATCATCACGACTCGCCTAAAATAAAATCTATAAATATAAAACAGTTCAAGCATATAACAATGTTTAAACGTTAGACCCAGAAAAATGTGCGATATATCCAATAGTTTGTGCGGAGACGCTTCAGTACATGTAGACGCCAGCATGATCACTAAATCATTTTTTTCAGTAGATACGCCGTCATTTTTGCATCATCATCACTCGTAACTGCAAATGGTCTTTTATTTGTGTACACTCACAATATCAACAAAACGTTGTGCTTTTATAAAATAAAAAAAAACAAACACGATGCGCTTTCTGCCTCTCGTCTTTAACAGGAGTACAAAAATGAACCGAAAATCAGTGAAAACATACCTCACAGACATGATAAATATATCTATAGAAAGCTTTAAATGATTACTTAACGAAATAAAACTAATCCAAAACAAAAACTCTTTCATTATAATCATAATCCGTAAAGATGCACTTCTCTCTAAAAACGTGTCTAATGAGATGGTTAGTCAGGATCAGCAACTTCATCCTTGCGACACAGACTCAGAAAACACTAGTTTATTGGTAAATAATTCAAATATCTTCTTACTATTTCCCCCTGTCACATTTATGGTAAATACTTTTGCCGGTGTTTTGCGGCAAGCTTGAGCCTATTGCGTGTATTTGAACGGAGAACTGTTCAGCTGCGCTGCTGCCGGCGGGACAGTAAACACTGTTGAGCCACTCTTGACAGTCGCGGTAGCACAGTCTCATGTTGTTTCCACCAGTGCGGCAATTGATGGATGTCTAAAATATAAAAGTAAGGAGAAGTCTAAAACAGGCGAGAGGCCTGGCTCACGTCTGAACTATGATGTGAAAATTATCCCGAAGCCTGACTCGAGGGACGTAAAAAAGTCGGGGTCCATTGGGCTCGGGCTGAAATGCAGGGCTCTAGTGTCTGTTGTTGAACCACAGGGAGACTTTCAGAGTCGCGGAGACCATTTTTTTTTCCCTTGAAGAGCTGGTCGCACCATTTTTTTTAGTCACACCATTGAGAAATTAGATTGCACTCTACCGTAGAGCCCTGCCTCAGATAACAGATATATTCCAGATAACAGTATCTCGGCCAAATATTGTCCTTTGCATACATAGACTATGCATACATCACAGTTTCTAAAAATTTACCCTTATGACTGGTTTTGTGCTCCAGGGTTACATATACCTGACAGCATTGTCACAACATGAAAGTAAACTTGTTTATTCTAATGTCTGTTATGTAATCAGTGATTTTTGATGTGTAATTATTGTATTTGTCTCAAAAGTGTTCAATGTTTTGTGTGTGTGTGTAAATCAAGCTAGTGACCAAACTAAATATTGTTTCTCCTAATGGCATGGATATAATGTGTTACTGTTAAATTACAGAAAGCGATAAAAGAACAAACCTTGTTTGCTGGAGCTGTCAATCTGTTGTGTTTCTTTACAAAGTGACATCGCCATCTACTGGCCTGGCAGCATAATGCAGTGTTTTTAGACATTTTCATGGATCTGTGTTAAAAAGGGACCGTTTTGACAGTTTTCGTCTGTACACAAATATTTTAACGTCTTATTTTTCAAATGTACCAATTGATTTTCATCTTTATAATGATTTAATTTTAGGCATGATGAAAATGAAAGAAGAAAGACAAGATCTGAATGAGGTGGAGGAGAAATATCAGCATCAGAAAGATCATGATGTCAATGGAGAAAAATCTGTGAGTTGCAGCATTAAAAAAAAAGAAGTCAAAAAGCCTTTCAGCTGCTCTCAGTGTGGAAAGAGTTTCATATGTAAGAGAAATCTTAAGGATCACATGTTAATTCATGCTGGAATAAAGCCTTTCAGCTGCTCTCAGTGTGGAAAGTGTTTTACACAGAAAGCAAGCCTTAAGAAGCACTTGTTAATTCATGCTGGAATAAAAGCTTTCAGCTGCTCTCAGTGTGGAAAGTGTTTTACACAGAAAGCAAGCCTTAAGAAGCACATGGTAATTCATACTGGCATAAAGCCTTTCACCTGCGCTCAGTGTGGAAAGAGTTTTACACAGAAAACAAGCTTAAAGAATCACATGTTAATTCATGCTGGAATAAAGTATTTCATCTGCCCTCAGTGTGGTAAGAGTTTTACAAGGAAAGGACAACTTAATGGTCATTTGGTAACTCACTCTTCAGAGAAACCTTTCCGCTGCTCTCAGTGTGGAAAGAGTTTTACACAGAAAGCAACCTTAAAGGATCACATGTTAATTCATACTGGGATAAAGTCTTTCAGCTGCTCTCAGTGCGGAAACACTTTCAGACATAAAGCAAGCCTTAAGGATCACATGTTAATTCATACTGGAATAAAGCCTTTCAGCTGCTCTCAGTGTGGAAAGACTTTTACACATAAATTAAGCCTTAAGAGGCACATGTTAATTCATACTGGAATAAAGCCTTTCAGCTGCTCTCAGTGTGGAAAGACTTTTACACAGAAAGGACAACTTAATATTCATTTGGTAACTCACTCTTCAGAAAAGCCTTTCAGCTGCTCTCAGTGTGGAAAGAGTTTTGCACATAAATCAAACCTTAAGAGGCACATGTTAATTCATACTGGGTAAAAGCCTTTCACCTGCTCTGTTTAGAAAGACTTTTACACAGAAAGGACACTGCAAGGTTCATTTGGTAACTCAATCTTCATAAAAGCCTTTCAACATAAAGGGATCATTACGTCTTTGGCAGACGACACAATGACACTATGAACACGGTCCGTGTCACTAGTTAAAATTGCTTATTTCTCTGGATTTAAACATTCTTTGAATCATTTGGGATAATGTAAGCACACAAGTCAGCAAAATCTATAACACTGGTCTAGTTGTTTTGGGGTATTTTAATAAAAAAAACGTACATATTGTGCATTTAATGTTTCTAAAAACTAAGGAGATGACTATTGATTTTAACTCTAGGAGGAAATCTATTTAGTATAAGCAAACAAGCATTAATGGAGTAGGTATTGAGAGTGTTTAACAGTACAAGTATTTGGGTACTGTTTTGGATAACAAATTGTAATTTTCTCCCAATACTGAGGTTTTGTGTAAGAGGGGGCAGCAAAGATTGTATTGCTTGCGGAAACTAAGGTCATTTAATGTGACAAAACATTGATGTGCATGTTCTACAGATCCTATATTGAGTTACTGTTATCTTTTTTCACTAGTGTGCTTGTTTAATTCTCTAAATGTGAAAAACAAGAATTGTCTTGAGATGATTGTTAACCAGGGAAGTAAAATAACGGGGAGGAAGCATATGACTACGGTTCAGTTATATCATATACAAGTTTTGGGTAAAGCCCAGAGCATTTTGTTAGATGATTCCCACCCTATGTATCACAAGTTCCACCTTCTCCCTTCTGGCATTCGTTATAGACCCCCTATTAGTAAAACAAATCGGTTTAGACATTCATTTATCCCCTCAGTGGTAAAGTTTTTAAATTTAAGGTAAGAACTTTTTAGGAAGGAAATGGATTGTGTTTTTTGTATTGTGCTTTTGTTGTTTATGTTAAATGTTTGATTGCTGCAACCAAATTGCCTTCAGGAAATAAATAAAATGAACTGAACTGAACCTGCTCTCAGTGTGGAAAGTCTTTTGTGCGTTAAGGATACCTTGAGACTCACATGTTAAAGGGGTCATCGGATGCCCATTTTCCACAAGTTGATATGACTCTTTAGGGTCTTAATAAAAAGTCTATAACATACTTTTGTTACAATTTCTCAATTGTAGTTTAAAACAACACAATTTTTACCCTGTCAAAAACAGCTCTGTTCACAGTGAGTGGTTTCGGTGCATGTTCCTTTAAATGCTAATGAGCTGTGTTCACCCCGCCTCTTGCTTCAGTGGGGTGACCAGCCACTCTCACGAGACTGTAAACTTTAGCCATATTTGGCTGCAGAACTTGCTAACTAGCACATTATTTGGATAGGCGATTTGCAGAGATTCATAAAAAATAAAAATAAAAACCTTACACTTGCTTATTCTGTTGGTGAAGCTGGATCACACATGAATTTCATGAACATAGACCCATTTAGGTAGATTGGGGGCACATTCCCTTCAAAAACAAAATCGAGCCACTGCGTCTTCAAAAGCTCAGATGTCAGGAGTAAATGACGACTGCTGTGTTCATTTTTACATTCAATTCAATTTTATTTGTATAGTGCTTTTCTTGATACCAATCGTTGCAAAGAAGCTTTACAGAAAATATTAAGTTTCTACATTATATTTAGGCGTAGGTTATTAGTGGTGACTGTGGCAGGAAAGGTTCAGTAAGAATCATGCAGTTAGTTACAAATTACACGTAACCAAACAGACAGTGAACACTGTTAAGTGCAATGATTATGTTGCGATTAAATTTTGCAATTGCGATGAAATCGAGCGGCAACCTCCTGCTCTTTCTCGTGAAGCCAATAAGGAAGTGACTAAAACAATTCATGGACTGGTCGCTTGAGGCTGGCTGCAAAAGGAAGTCATTCCCATAGACACCCCATGTTAAAATGCCCAACTTTACAGCAGAAAAAAAAAAACATGTTTACAGCCTGGTTGAAAAAATGGTTTTGGTCTATATAGCTAATTTTGCCCTTCATGACAACTGTGAGGGGGGTGATTTTTTTTATAACTCATCCGTTTAAATTATATTAAGCCTTAAAGTTCTGCATAATTAAGGGCGTGGCCACTTGAGTGACATGTGGATTGCTGCTGCTTACACTGCCATCGAGCTAGGTGGGCGTGGCTTCAGCAACCAGCTCCCGCCTTTTTGCCCATTTTCGATTATCCAGGAGAGTCGCGCGGTGACGTGTGCCAAGATGGCGACGGCCCGCTCTGCACACTTTGAGCTTCAAAACCTCTCTTCAGGAGTCTATGGGTGATGTCACGGACACTACGTCCATATTTTTTATACAGTCTATGGATGAAACGTTGTTATTAAGCACAATTTGGTCATTTTATATGTTGTTCCAGGGTTAGCATCATGTGAAGTCTTCTTGGGGGTTGGCATCATCTCTTCTCCAGGGTTCGGTCATCTCAGATCTTCGTAAGGGTTGGATCCAGACTGTAGCTTGTCTAATTCCTAGTTGCCTTGGGATGCAATCCCATGGCAGAAACAGAGAAGCAAACAGAGTAGCTGCTGTTCTAACCAAGCAAAGATGATGTGTTCAACCTAAGCAAAAGAATGAAAATGTGCATTTGATCAGATATAGCTGAAGTACCAAGTTACATTGTGTGAATGCTTGGCTAAAAAAGATGTCTTTAATCTAGATTTAAACAGAGAGTGTGTCTGAACCCTGAAGGTTATCAGATCTGTTATTACATCGAACAACTGTACTCCTCAATCGCTTAGGTGACATTCTTGTCTACATCTGCTCTGGCATCTAAACAATGGTGAACTGATGACAGCTCACGTAGAGTGGGTCTGTGCTAAAACACCAGTGTCAATCAACAATCGTGGGAGGAGCCTGGGTCTGCGTGATGTCATACAGCCAAGAATTTGTAAACGGCTTGATCTGAGAAAGGGGTTATGATTTATGGGTATTAAAAAAAAAAACACTGGGTGGATTTTTATCATTATAGGGTGGTTGTGTAAACACACTGCCAACACACATTTCAGTTCAAACTATGTAAAAGTGAATTTTACATCCGATGACCCCTTTAAACGTATTATTCATTGTATCAACAATGTAGCGTTAACTTATCAGAGCAAATCAGACAATTTAAGATTCAAAGAGAACAATGTTGAAACACAAAGAGCTGAATTCCACAAAGAGGCCCAAGACAACAGGATGATCATAAATCAGATCCTAGCACCAGCCTGAAGTAAGCCTAACCAACCAACTCTTTCACAACTTTGAACAGCTTGCAGCATTAAAACAAAAGAAAACTCACTGATAATTCAACTCAGGAAGGAGATTGTCAAATTTGGGGCAAATAACCAAGATTAATGGTCAAAGATGCATGAACAGCATGAACATCGCATATAAATCCATGATGGAAATTACGAGCTAAAGACTTCCTCGGACTGACTTCTTCCACCTAGAAGACAAGAACCAGACTGAGATTCCTTTTAGACCCTTTTGAAATTTTGTTCTTCACAGAACACACCATCGCATTCACAGAACGATACAGAGACTATCTTTTGCATGACTAAATGCATCAGATCAACCAAAATGATGCTAAAAGGACTAATGAACAAATATCATTCCGATACATAACTCTATATGATGAATGTAACCAACACATTGGACCATCATGTTCTAATCACTGATTGTGTATGTCATTTTTAGTTTAGTTTAGTTTAGTTTATAGAGCACATTTCAAAACAACAGAAGTTGCAACCAAAGTGCTGTACAGAGGTGTTAAAACAAATATTTAAAACAGAATTAACACACTGGATCAAAACCTTGAAAACACTATCATTCAAAACATAAAGAATACAGATACGTTTTTAATGAAGATTTAAAAGTAGAAACAGAAGGGGAAGATCTAATATAGAGAGGGGGACTCTTCCAGAGTCTGGGAACAGCCACTGAAAAGGGCTGGTCACCTTTAGTTTTGTAACGCGAGCAAGGAACAGAGAGAAGTAGTTGTTTGAAAGAACATAAGGATCTTGAAGCATTGTATGGGACAAGAAGATCACTGATATACTGAGGGGCAAGAGCCTGTAAAGCTTTAAAAAAAAAAGCAAAGTTTTAAAATCAATCCAGGACCTAACCGGTAATCAGCGGAGAGAGGCAAGCACAGGAGTTATGTGGCGACACTTTTTAGTGCTAGTCAAAAGCATGGCTAATGCATTTTGAACCATCTGCAGACGATTTATAGTTGAATTAGGCAAACCGAGGTATAAAAAGTTGCAATAATCCAACTGACCTCTACTACTTTACTCTCTATTCCAGTTGGTCTCTGGAACTGCCAGTCTGCTGTTAACAAAGCAGATTTCATTTCTTCTATTGCTACTCATTCTGGTCTCAACCTCATGGCCCTAACTGAGACTTGGATCAAACCTGAAGACACTGCCACTCCCGCAAC
Organism: Cyprinus carpio; assembly: GCF_018340385.1. Lineage (NCBI taxonomy): Eukaryota > Metazoa > Chordata > Actinopteri > Cypriniformes > Cyprinidae > Cyprinus > Cyprinus carpio. The sequence continues at coordinate 786,330 of NC_056599.1, forward strand.
CCTCTCCACTAATTTCACTTGTTTCCACACCCCTCGTATGACCAAGAGGGGTGGAGGTACTGGTCTCCTTATCTCAAAAGAATGGAAATTTGATCTTCAACCATCTCTTACAGGTAACAGTTCATTTGAATCACATGCAATTACTATAACACACCCTGTTAAAATCCCTGAGGATGGTGCTCCTCTGTTACTGCTTGGTGACTTCAACATCCACCCAGATAAACCCCAGGCTGCTGACTACAATCTGATCATGTTATTTTATCTGAGGTTGGTGTTTATTTGTTTGACTCACAAATCAGGCAACCAACTGGAGCTCATCTACATGTGCTGTTGCTCCACTGCACACCTCAGACTACTTCCTCATAACTGCTAACCTTGCACTTACTCCTGAAGCAGCACACGCTCCACCGCAGGTCACCTTTCGACAGAACCTACGCTCACAATCATCTATCTAGCCTATCCTCTATGGTTTCATCCTCACATCCTTCACTCACTCAGTTTTCAGCTCTGGACACGAACAGTGCTACTGACACTCTTTGCTCCAGTCTAACCTCTTGCTTGGACAACTTTTGCCCACTGTCATTCAGACCAGCATGCACCACACCTTCTGCCCCCTGGCTGTCTGATGTTCTCCGTGAACATCGCTCTAAACTCAGGGCTGCAGAGGGGAAATGGCACAAGTCAAGAAACTCTACCAACCTCAGTGTGTATCAGTCTCTCATCTCTTCCTTCTCTGCAAATGTCTTCAACTGCTAAAACATCATACTACCACAACAAAATTAACAACTGTTCTGACTCTCGCACACTTTTCAAAACTTGCTTCAACCTCCTCCTTCATCGACTCTTACAATTGACAACTTTGCGGTTTTATTCACAAATAAGACAAGAGCCATCAGTGACCAATTCTCCACACCGCAGACTGATGATAACTTCATAACAACTAATACATACTCTCTCTCCTACTTCTCTCCACTCTCAGAGATGGACGTTTCCAAACTTATCCTGTCCAGTAATCCTACTACTTGTCCACTTGATCCTATCCCCACTCACCTCCTTCAAGCTATTTCTTCTTCAGTCATACCTTCACTTACTCACATTATCAACACCTCTCTTCACTCTGGTACATTTCCCTCAGCATTTAAGCAGGCTCGGGTAAGCCCTCTGCTTAAGAAACCATCTCTAAATCCAGCACTTCTAGAAAACTACAGACCGGTATCCCTACTTCCATTCATTGCAAAGTAACTTGAGCGAGTTGTGTTCAACCAATTCTCTATGTGTCTCAACAGCAACCAATCTGGCTTCAAAAGCGGCCACTCAACTGAGACTGCCCTGCTCTGTTACTGAAGCCCTGCGACTGAGCAGCTTCCAAATCCTCGGTACTCATCTTGCTGGATCTGTCTGCTGCTTTTGACACAGTTAATCACCAGATTCTACTGTCCACCCTCAGAAAGATGGGCATCTCTGGAACCACACTCCTGTGGTTTAAGTCCTACCTCTCAGATAGATCCTTCAGGGTGTCTTGGAGGGGTGAAGTTTCAAAGTCACAACTTCTTGTTACTGGGGTTCCTCAAGGCTCCGTACTTGGGCCACTTCTCTTCTCCATCTACATGACGTCATTAGTATCTGTCATTCAGAAGCATGGCTTTTCCTATCACTGCTATGCTGATGACACTCAACTCTACTTCTCATCCCAACCAGATGATCCGACGGTAGCTGCTCGCAATGCAGCCTGTCTGAGTGACATTTCTAGCTGGATGAATGACCATCACCTTCAGCTCAACCTTACTAAGACGAAACGATGGGTTAACTGGAACCACCAGCAGTTCTATCACAACTACTCTATACAGCTGGGTTCGTCAACCATAACTCCTTCCAGGACAGCCAGAAACCTAGGAGTTGTGATGGATCATCAGTTAAGCTTCACAGACCATATTGCTACAACGACCCGGTCCTGCAGATTTGCCTTATACAACATTAGGAAGATTATACCATTCCTGTCAGAGCAAGCCACCCAACTTCTTGTCCAAGCTCTTGTTCTCTCCAGACTGGACTATTGTAATGCTCTTCTGGCGGGCCTTCCTGCATGTACTATCAAGCCTCTACAACTGATCCAGAATGCAGCAGCGAGGGTTGTCTTCAATGAGCCAAAAAAAGCTCACGTTACTCCTCTCCTCAACAGGTTACACTGGCTACCAGTAGCCCCTCGCATAAAATTCAAGGTACTGATGCTTGCCTACAAGACAACCACTGGCACGGCACCAATATACCTAAACTCACTAGTTCAAACTTATGCGCCCTCCAGAAGCTTGCGTTCTGCAAGTGAACGGCATCTTGATGTACCATCCCAAAGAGGTTCAAAATCACTCTCACGGACCTTTTCTTGGACTGTGCCCAGCTGGTGGAATGACCTCCCGATCTCAATTCGAACAGCAGAGTCTTTACTCATTTAAACCATCTAAAGACTCATCATTTTCACCAGCACTTGACCAACTTTCAGTTTTGTCATTGTTTAACTGTAGGAAGTTCATGTCCATCTAACATTTTATGTCACACAGGCAGTCAAATAGGCCAGACAAAGAACCATTATTATTTTTGATAGGAAAGTAGAGCTGAGTGTCATTGGCATAAAAGTGGTAAGATAAATTGTGTATCTGTACAATATGACCAAGTGGAAGCATATATAATGCAAACAAAAGAGGACCCAGGATGGAGCCCTGGGGTACACCATGATGTATTGGGGCATGGGAAGAAAAACAATTCCCTACTTTGACAGAAAACGTTCTACCTTTGAGATAAGACACAAACCACTCCAGCACAGAACCTCGAAGCCCAGCTACATGACTAGTCTGTGTAAACCAATATTATGATCTACAGTGTCAAATGCTGCACTTTAATCAAGCAAAATTAAAATACAGCCAGAACTTGCATCCAGAGTGAGTAAGATGTAATTTAAAACCTTCAACAAAGCTGATTCAGTACTATGTAGCTCCCTGAAACCCGAATGAAATTTGTCAAAAAAAACTAAAAGCATTTCCATGGATGAAAACCTCTGGGACTGAATATTTGAGCAAATACCCTGAATTTTATGGATAAAATGTCTTAAAAACTGATCACACAGGTCAGTAGAAACCTCAGGTAGAGGGATTTAGAAGGTCATTAATTGTGCTAAAGAGAGCCTTAGGCCTCTGAGAGTTTTGTGCGATTAAATCATACATATGTTTAAACTGTGCCTCCCTAACAGCATTCTGATACTGCCTAAGACACTCCCAGAAAATTTTGTATGATATATTAAGTTTATCCTTCCTCCACCTGCATTCAGCATGCCTGCACTCTTGTCTGACCGTGCCCATTTAACCAGGGCTGCACTTTCTTCACCACACTGGATTTTTGTAACCTCAGAGGACCAACTGAGTCTAATGTAGCAGTACAGGTACTATCAAAAATGTCAACCAGAACATCAGGATGAAGGCAGGAGCAAATATTTTCAGCAACATTAGAGGTTTGAGAAGATAAATAAACATCAATGAAGGACCTAGCGGTAGAAGAATCAAAACGTCTAGATAAACAAGGAGAGTGATATGGTTTAGAGTGAGTATAAAACTAATACAGAGTCAAAAACCACCAGATAATGATCAGAGATAGCAGTGTCCAAAATTTCAAGGTTAGTCACTGGAAAACCAAGTGAGAACACCAAATCCAGGGTGTGACCCTTCTGGTGTGTGGGTCCAGAAACAAACGGTTAAAAATTAATAGGGGCCCATGAGACCTAAAAATTCTTTAACCAGATGTTTAGACTGGCAGCAGACATGAATATTAAAATCACCCAAGATCAGAAAACTGGCCAGAAGTTTAGAAAATTCTTGAAAGAAGTCCTTAGCAAGGGGAACAAATATGTTTTCATGGTTGCTTGGGCTGAACACATGGCTACAAAGATCTTGCAATATAAAAGGAATGCATTTCATCGACAACTTCAATCTTTTCTGGGGCCATAGACAACTGTTTAAACCGGATGGCCTCCATCCAAACAAACTTGGTGCTAGAGTCCTTAAGGACAATATCTACTTTTCCCTCTGTCATCCTTCAGCAGAGTGTGTCAATCCATTCAGCACACACACACCAGGTCCGAGTCATCATGTGGTTGACATATCCCACAAGGACACTGATAACACCATGCAGCCACAACAAGCACTGTTGATGGACACTATCCCAGCTGAGCCCTGCCCACAGAGCTCCGCACAGACAGACTGTGATGTATCAAAACAGCTACAAGTCTCAGCACCCAAGGACGACTTTCTGGAAAACAGCCAGAGAAGCCAGGACAACATATCACAGTCACCGGAAACACCAGAGACACAGCCCCGCTCACCAGACACACTATCCCTATCTCCAGCATCTCCACTTCTGTGCTTCTCACAGAAAATGGAGGAATTGGTGTTGCTGGGACTAAACTCTCCCACTCATTCGCTCCAAGCCTGTAGATATCAACAAAAAAACGACGGGGCCCCCAACCACCAAAGCCTGTGGGCCCTGCTCCTGTGAGAGCTCTCCGACTACTGCCACAACGCCAGGGCCCAAAGCCTCCATCTGCTGTAGGTGAACCAGAAACAACTAATAGCAGCTCTCAGTGATATGTGTCGGAACCCAGTGTGCCTGTAGCTTTCTCTATTTCAGTTTTATCACGTGATAGAAAGTCTAAGGCCTATTCAAGCCGAAGGGCAAACTCATATAATCTGTGGCCTATTATGCATCAAACTAAGATTGATGTAAAGATGCAAAGCACTGCCATCAAGTTAGCATTTTTAAACATTCGCTCACTAAAAAATAAATCATTTCTAATCAATGACTTTATAACCACAAACAATCTGGATTTCATCTTTCTAAACGAAACATGGCTAGAAGACAGCTGCAGTGCAACAGTACTCAATGAAGCTGCCCCTCCTAACTTTACTTTCATGAGTGTCTGCAGGACTGTTAGGAGAGGTGGAGGTGTAGCTGCGCTATTTAAAGATGTCTATCAATGCAAGCAAGTGTCAATTGGTCAGTACTTGTCTTTTGAATATCTAGGGATTGTGCTGAAAGGTGCTCCACGCATCCTGTTTATCATTATTTACAGGCCTCCAAAATACTCTCCAGCCTTTGTTGAAGAGGTCACAGAAATGTTATCAATGATTTCCTCAGAGTTTGACTGTTTTGCTATTGCAGGGGATTTTAATATTCACATACAGGTCCTTCTCAAAAAATTAGCATATTGTGATAAAAGTTCAGTATTTTCCATAATGTAATGATAAAAATTAAACTTTCATATATTTTAGATTCATTGCACATTCATGAAAACCCAAAATTCCTATCTCAAAAAATTAGCATATCATGAAGAGGTTCTCTAAACGAGCTATTAACCTAATCATCTGAACTAATTAACTCTAAACACCTGCAAAAGATTCCTGAGGCTTTTAAAAACTCCCAGCCTGGTTCATTACTCAAAACGGCAATCATGGGTAAGACTGCCGACCTGACTGCTGTCCAGAAGGCCATCATTGACACCCTCAAGCGAGAGGGTAAGACACAGAAAGAAATTTCTGAACGAATAGGCTGTTCCCAGAGTGCTGTATCAAGGCACCTCAGTGGGAAGTCTGTGGGAAGGAAAAAGTGTGGCAAAAAACGCTGCACAACGAGAAGAGGTGACCGGACCCTGAGAAAGATTGTGGAGAAGGACCGATTCCAGACCTTGGGGGACCTGCCGAAGCAGTGGACTGAGTCTGGAGTAGAAACATCCAGAGCCACCATGCACAGGCGTGTGCTTTTGAACCAGAAACAGCGGCAGAAGCGCCTGACCTGGGCTACAGAGAAGCAGCACTGGACTGTTGCTCAGTGGTCCAAAGTACTTTTTTCGGATGAAAGCAAATTTTGCATGTCATTCGGAAATCAAGGTGCCAGAGTCTGGAGGAAGACTGGGGAGAAGGAAATGCCAAAATGCCTGAAGTCCAGTGTCAATACCCACAGTCAGTGATGGTCTGGGGTGCCATGTCAGCTGCTGGTGTTGGTCCACTGTGTTTTATCAAGGGCAGGGTCAATGCAGCTAGCTATCAGGAGATTTTGAAGCACTTCATGCTTCCATCTGCTGAAAAGCTTTATGGAGATGAAGATTTAGTTTTTCAGCACGACCTGGCACCTGCTCACAGTGCCAAAACCACTGGTAAATGGTTTACTGACCATGGTATTACTGTGCTCAATTGGCCTGCCAACTCTCCTGACCTGAACCCCATAGAGAATCTGTGGGATATTGTGAAGAGAAAGTTGAGAGACGCAAGACCCAACACTCTGGATGAGCCTAAGGCCGCTATCGAAGCATCCTGGGCCTCCATAACACCTCAGCAGTGCCACAGGCTGATTGCCTCCATGCCACGCCGCATTGAAGCAGTCATTTCTGCAAAAGGATTCCTGACCAAGTATTGAGTGCATAACTGAACATAATTATTTGAATGTTGACTTTTTTTGTGTTAAAAACACTTTTCTTTTATTGGTCGGATGAAATATGCAAATTTTTTGAGATAGGAATTTTGGGTTTTCATGAGCTGTATGCCAAAATCATCAGTATTAAAACAATAAAAAGACCTGAAATATTTCAGTTGGTGTGCAATGAATCTAAAATATATGAAAGTTTAATTTTTATCATTACATTATGGAAAATAATGAACTTTTATCACAATATGCCAATTTTTTGAGAAGGACCTGTAGATAATGCAGAAAACAAAACTGCAAAAGAAATGATAACTGTTATAAACACTTTTGACCTGATTCAGCATGTGTATGGACCCACACACAAAGGTGGACACACTCTAGATTTTAAAATTTAATCCATTGTTATTAAGGACGTAGCACTATCTGATCACTTCTGTATTTTCTTTGATATATTGATCTCTGCTACCACTGCATCTAGATCTGTCTCTGTCAGAAGGAGATGCATAAACGAGAACACTCGTGTGCTGTTTATGGAGGCTATATCTTTAACACCAAGCATTTCTGCAGACTCTTTTGATATTCTCCTTGATTCCTTTAACTCAAAAGTTAAGAATGTTATTGATGATATTGCTCCAATAATAGTCAGTAAGAAGACAAACAGACAGAAATCAGTCTGAACTGCTGTTGATCTTCTCCAAAACTATGAAAAGCCGAGCGGATGTGGCGGAAGACAAAACTTGAAATTCACTTTAGCATCTATAAATAATAATATAATAATAAACTTTATTTTCTATAGCGCCTTTAAATTTACATCTTAAAGCGGTTTACCAAGGCATACAGAAAAAAAAATACATTGAGATTGACAATCAGAGAAACATATCACATATATGCTAACCGGAAAAAAATATGTTTTAAGAGAAGATTTAAAAATACTAAGGGATTCAGCCTGTCTAATTTCAGTAGGGAGAGAGTTCCAGAGTTTAGGTGCCACAGAAGAGAAGGCCCGGTCACCCATAGAGCGTAAACGAGTTACAGGAATAGTTAAAAAGCCAGAATCCGATGAGCGAAGATTACGCCTTGGGGTGTAGACAGTTAAAAGTTCAGTCAGATATTCTGGAGCTAAACCATGCAGGGCCTTGTAGGTAAGCATAATAATTTTAAAATCAACGCGAAACCTGACCGGAAGCCAGTGCAAGCACTCCAAGACTGGAGAGATGTGCTCACTTGTCCTGGAACTTGTGAGGATTCTGGCAGCTGCGTTTTGAACATACTGCAATTTTGTTTAGAGTAGATTTCGAGACCCCCCACAAGCAAAGCATAAAGACAGCCTTCATGCCTTTAATGTGAAACTAGCCACAGCTAGACAGAATTTCTTCTCAAACCTTATAAACAGTAAATTAAACAACACTAGTACTCTTTTTGCCACTGTTGAGAGACTGACAACCCCCCCCCCCCCCCCCCCCCCCCAAGTCAGATTTCCAGTGAAATGTTCTCAGACAGCAAATGCAATGAGTTTGCTTCCTTCTTTTCTGAGAAGATCATCAATATCAGGAAGGAGATTAGCACATCCTCAAGTAATGCAGAGGTCAGACAGTTTTGGCCGCAATATCAAAAAGATGCTATGTCTATTTTTGAAACAATTGATAGCAAAATTTTGGAAGAAATAGTGCAGCACCTAAAATCGTCAACCACTTCCCACATCTTATTTTCAAAAGTGTGCTTAACTGTTTAGAAGCAGGTCTCCTGGGACATTTCCAAACTCCCTGAAAACTGCACTTGTTAAGCCCCTCCTGAAAAAGAGCAATCTTGATAACACCATTTTGAGTAATTATAGACCAATATCTAATCTTCCTTTTATAGACAAAATTATAGAAAAGGTAGTTTTTAATCAGCTGAACAAATACTTAAACTCAAATGGATACCTGGACAATTTTCAATCTGGTTTCCGACCGCATCACAGCACAGAGACAGCACTCATTAAAATAATAAATGATATTCGCTTAAATTCTGACTCTGGCAAAATATCAGTGCTGGTATTGCTAGAGCTCAGTGCTGCGTTTGACACTGTTGATCATAACATACTACTAGAGAGACTGGAAAACTGGGTCGGGCTTTCTGGGATGGTACTCAAATGGTTCAGGTCATACTTAGAAGGGAGAGGCTATTATATGAGTCTAGGAGAGCATGAGTCTAAGTGGACATCCATGACATGTGGAGTCCCACAAGGCTCAATTCTTGCACCGCTCTTGTTTAGCCTGTATATGCTCCCACTAAGTCAAATAATGAGAAAGAACCAAATTGCCTATCACAGCTATGCTGATGATACACAGATTTACCTAGCCTTATCGCCAAATGACTACAGCCCCACTGACTCCCTCTGCAAATGTATTCATGAAATTAATAGTTGGATGTGCCAGAACCTTCTTCAGTTAAACAAGGAAAAAACTGAAGTCATTGCATTTGGAAACAAAGATTAAGTTTTCAAGGTGAATGCACACCTTGATTCTAGGGGTCAAACAACTAAAAATCAAGTCAGGAATCTTGGTGTGATTCTGGAGACAGACCTTAGTTTCAGTAGTCATGTCAAAGCAGTAACTAAATCAGCATACTTTCATCTAAAAAACATTGCAAAGAATTAGATGTTTTGTTTCCAGTCAAGACTTGGAGAAACTTGTTCATGCCTTTATCACCAGCAGGGTGGACTATTGTAATGGTCTCCTCACCGGCCTTCCCAAGAAGACCATCAGACAGCTGCAGCTCATCCAGAACGCTGCTGCCAGAATTTTGACTAGAACCAGAAAATCTGAGCATATCACACCAGTCCTCAGGTCCTTACACTGGCTTCCAGTTACATTTAGGATTGATTTTAACCCTTTAGCGCGTACGATCACACCGGTGTGATCAGTCTTGGCTGGTCCCTGAAGCGTACGATCACACCGGTGTGATTAGAACTTTCAGTGCGTCACGTCATCAACTGCTGAATTTAAATCCGCTTTCGCGCTTTGGCTGGCGCAGAGCCAGATCGGATGCGCTAAGCGCTGGACATATTATCACAAATATTCAGTGTTTTCAACCATATAATGCTTATTTTAGGTTTCAGATATTTAAAAACACATAAGTACTTGCAAAACCATACATTTACAGTTTGTAAAATACACGCTGATGTCTATGGAAACGGCAATAATGACCCTAACAAATATAATTTGACTACATGTTTTTATTGATATCATATACAGATTGTGTAGGTAACTATAAAGTTTACTCTGCCCTTCTCCGAGTTTACCGGAGACCTACTTTAATGTGTTTCGGGAGGAAAGGATGAATTTGCGTGTTGTAAATCCCACAGCTCGGATTCAGCGCGAACTAACATGGCGGCGCCCATCACCCGGTATAGATTAACTAACACGGTCGATATAAAAGTGTTTAAACTACCAAATATATTTACTTGCATATATTTTAGAATCGGAATATCAGATAAACCATAATATAGTGAGCATGTTTGTGAATATTTTGAATAAAACAGGAAAAAACGAAATAAAAGCGATCCATGTGTCATACAGATCTATTGTGGCTGTGTTGTGTCACATGACAAGCATGGCGCGTCGCCATGGAAACAGTAAGGCGGCACACTCTAAATAACGGTCGCCTGAAAAAGAACTCACGCCGGGGTCTCAGCTTGAATATTTTAAACTCACGTGCGAAAGGGTTAAAGTACTTTTACTCGTTTATAAATCATTCAATGATCTAGGACCAAAATATATTGCAGATATGTTCACTGAATATAAACCTAACAGACCACTCAGATCATTAGGATCGAGTCAGTTAGAAATACCAAAGATTCAGACAAAACAAGGGGAGTCTGCCTTTAGTTACTATGCCGCCCGCAGTTGGAATCAGCTTCCAGAAGAGATCAGATGTGCTAAAACATTAGTCACATTTAAATCTAGACTCAAAACTCATGTTTAACTGTGCATTTATTGAATGAGCACTGTGGGATGTCCGAACTGATTGCACTGTATTTTACATATTCACTGTATTTTGTGTAAAATCATTTTCTATTTTTAAATGTTTTAAATTCATTTGAAATAAGTCAATTTTTAAATCATTTTCAAAGTTTTAAAAGTGCTTGTTTTATTTATTTATTTTATTATTTTTCTTCATGATTATTTTACTTTCTTTTATGTAAAGCACTTTGAATTACCATTGTGTACGAAATGTGCTATATATATAAACTTGCCTTGCCTTGCCTTATTAAAATTAGGTGGTCTGTATACAAGGGCACAGAGCAAGGAGGTAGGGAGATCAACCTTTAATAGCTGCACCTCAAATGTTTGAAAGTTTTCATTAGGTAGAAGAATGCACTTAATGGAGTTCTTGGAAATTGTTGCTAATCCACCTCCACGACCAACGGATCTTGGAGAATTAAAAAATAGGCAGTCTGGAGGAGCAAGTTCTTTAAGAGTTGAATAATCACCAGGGCTGAGTCAGGTCTCTGTTACAAATAAAAAATCCAATTCATGTGAAAAAGTCATTCCAATTCATTAAAAAGTCATTCAAAATAAAAGATTTGTTAGACAGAGATCTAGCATTTATTAATGCAAATTTGATCAGGCAGTCCGAGATCCCAGACGATTCTGACATGTGAATAGATGGTGAACATTTCAGAGGTTTTAGGTTACAGAAATTTGCTGCGAGAGACACAAGAGGAAAACCAAAAAGAGGGTATGAAGTTGTCAGCAGAGGTGTGCGAGAAATTGATAGTTCGATGTGAGCCTCGAAGAATATAGGGTGGACGACAAGTAATCCCCATTGCAACAAAAGTATAGTAAATTCCAGCTTGTAAAAGTGATGGAAGGTTCAAATGATGAAGTTCCTCAGATGAGTAGCACAGAGTCATTGTAGAAAGTGTATAATGACGAAAAAGGGTACAAGAAAGACTGACATGCTGTGCACTATAGAAAAGCCATAAAAATTCGACCAACAGGGAAAAAAACATTCAGCCAAAAACAGTGCGTTATTCCTTCTGCCTCATCTCCCACATGACTATGTTATAAACATGTTAGCCTGAGCACCACACCACAACCCAGAAAACTTATTGGGTAGGAAAAGAAAAAAATTAAAAAGAAATGTCCCAGACACATTCACATAATACTGTAATGCTTCACATAATAATGTACATGTGCAAAGCGAAACATTGTAAGTCAAGCAGCAGGCAGGGAAACAGTGCAAGATGATTTGTAGTGCACAAGCATGTAAACTCATATTTGAGTCTTTTGTGGGATTATGTACACGCAGTGTGCGAAAAGTGTCTAGTGTGCATAGAGGAGAATTGCACAAAAAAATAATGTTTCAGACCGTTTTTTCTGTGATGTGGTAGGGTTGGGGGGATGTTTGGGGGGTGGAGGAGGTGAGATGGTCCATGTTTCAGGAGGTAGAGGGTTTGTATGGTTTTTTAGAGGAGGGCTGGGTGATTTGAGTTCAGGGCTCTCACATCCTGGGGGAAAAAGCTGTTGAGCAGTCTGACGAAGCGGGCTCTGATGCTCCTGTACCATCTTCCTGATGGTAGGAGCTGGAAGAGACTGTGGGAGGAATGGGTGGGGTCCTTCACAATACTGTTGGTTTTGCTGAAAGCATTGTGTAAGGAAAAATGTCCAGGATGGAGGGGAGAGGGGCACCGATGATCTTTCCAGCTGTGTTCACTGTCCGCTGGAGGGTCTTGCGGTCTGCTGCACTACAGTTCCCGTACCAGACAGTGATGCAGCTGGTCAGCACGCTCTCTATGGTTCCTCTGTAGAATGTGGTGAGGATGGGTGGTGGGAGACTTGCTCTTTTCAGCCGGCGGAGAAAGTGTATGCACTGTTGTGCCTTCTTGAAGAGTGACATGGTGTTGGTGGTCCAGGTGAGATCCTCTGTGATGTGCACTCCCAGGAATTTAGTGCTGCTGACTCTCTCCACAGTCGAGCTGTCGATGGTCAGTGGGGGGTGGTCAACGGAGTTTCTCCTGAAGTCCATCACAACCTCCTTTGTCTTCTCCACATTTAGGGACAGGTTGTTAGTGCCACACCATTGAGCCAGCTGTGCCACTTCCTCTCTGTAGTGCATTTCATCCTGTTGCTGATGAGACCTACCACAGTTGTGTCATCCACAAACTTGATGATGTGGTTGGAGCTGAACTTGGCAGTGCAGTCATGGGTCAGCAGTGTGAAGAGCAGTGGGCTGAGCACACAGCCTTGTGGGGCACCTGTGTTCAGTGTGGTAGTGCTCGAGGTGTTGTGGCCGACACGGACTGACTGAGGTCTTCCAGTTAGAAAGTCCAGGATCCAATTACAGAGGGAATTGTTAAGGCCCAGTAGGTTTAGTTTATTAATGAACTGTTGTGGGGTTATTGTGTTGAATGCTGCGCTGAAGTCGTTGAACAGCATTCTGACATAGGAGTCTTTATTTTCTAGGTGGGTATAAGCCAGGTGGAAGGTGAAAGAAATTGCATCGTCTGTAGAGTTGTTTGGACGGTATGCCAACTGGAGCGGATCAAATGTGTTGGGGAGGCTGGTTTTGATGTTGTGCATGACTAACCTCTCAAAGCACTTCATCATAATTGGAGTCAGTGCTATGGGACGGTAGTCATTTAGACAGGACACAGGTGATTTTTTGGTACCAGTACGATGGTTGTGGATTTGAGACATGTGGAGATGACTACCTGGTTCAGCGAGGTGTTGAAGATATCTGTTAGGACATCTGTCAGCTGTGCAGCACAGTCTTTCAGTACACGTCCAGGTATGTCATCAGGACCCGCAGCCTTGCGTGGGTTAATCCTAGATATGGCCTTCCTTACATCGGCTGGAGACAGACAGAGCACCTGGTGGTTGGGAGATAGGTGCAATTTTTGTGCAGGTGTGTCATTCTGCATTTCAAACCGTGAATAAAAGTAGTTGAGTGCATCCGGGAGGGATGTGTCATCATCACAGCTCTGTGACGGGGGCTTATAGTCTGTGATGGTCTGAATGGCTTGCCACAGGCTCCTAGTGTCTCAGCTGTCTGTGAAGTGATTGTTGATTTTTTGAGCATATGACCGTTTTGCATTTTGATGCCACAGGACAGATTGGCTCTTGCTGTTTTGCGAGCTGCTTTATCTCCTGATCTGAATGCTTCATCTCTGGTCTTTAACAGCCCACGGACCTCTGCTGTCATCCTCTGCTTCTGGTTTTGCACATGTGTACTCCTGTAGGTCCGTGAGGTTTTTGTAGGTGGCTGCCTCTTTAAAAATGTTCCAGTCTGTGCACTGAAAGCAGTCCTGTAGTTTTGAGGTAGCATCATCTGGCCAAACTGTGATGAGTTTTTGAACCAGTTTGGCGAGTTTCAGAAGTGGTCTGTATGCTGGAATTAGCATAACAGAGATGTGTCAGAGTACCCGAGGTGGGGGCCTTGTACGTGTTCTTTTCTGTTGTGTAAACGAAGTCCAGTGTGTTTTTTTCAACTTGTTGCAAAGTTCACATGTTGGTAGAACTTTGGCAAAACTGTTTTTAAGTTTGCGTGGTTGAAGTCACCGGCTATTATGAAAAAGCCGTCAGGGTTATTTGTTTGTTGTTCACTGATGGCGCTGTACAGATCATGAAGCGCGTCCTTCGCGTTAGCACACAGGGGGGATGTAAACTGCAACAATAACAATGGCCGTGATCTCCCGCGGCAGATTGAACGGTCGACACTTCATAAACATAAACTCCACCAGCGATGAACAGTGTTTTGTCACTACCACAGCATTATTACACCACTCTTTGTTGATGTACACACATAAACCACCCCCGCGAGCCTTACCACCCTTACGAAAAAGAAGTTTATTCAAGTGTGCTATTAGTATACTTCTTTTAAACTAAAAATAGGAAAGTATGCTTTTAGTTTACTTTTTATGTACTTCTCAGAAATGGGGTTTATGTACTTCTCAGAAATATACTTAAAATGACATTTAAGTATACTTGACTTATACTTACAAAAAGTCTAAATATACTTGAACTTTACTTAAGTATACTTAATAAAAATAAACTTGAAGTATACTACTTTTTGGTAAGGGCAGACAGTTACTTGTCTCTATCTGCTCGATAGCAGGCAAGTCCATGTAGATGAATAGCAGAATCTGAGAAGTTCTCGTGTTGTTTCAGTGAAAACAAACACACAGCAATCCCTTGTCTCATGCTGTGTAGAACGACTGAGTTGAATTAAGTCCAGCTTATTTTCCAGAGAGCGAACGTTTGAGAGCATGAGTGATAGCCTAGCTCGTGTGCCTCCACGCTTGCCGCACTTCTGTCCCCTCTCACATCGCCGGCGTCGCCGTTTTTTGCAGGTAGCATCAGTAGGCAAGGCCGGGGTCTCGGGGTTCGGCTTCAGCAGCAGACAGAGGCCTCTTAGCTTCTCAGTAGTCTCCGGTGAAAGTTGTTGTTTGTACACACTGTCAATATCCAAAAGGCTCTGACGATCATAGATGTGTTTCCGAGTGTTTATCTGATGGTTCGCGATATGGTCAGACTGTTCGAAGATGAGGAAATGAGACTTACAGACATAAAAACACAGTTTTTGGGAGTAGCTGCTGGGTCTGACCGTAACGCCATCTTGGATCGAAGAGATTACTTGGAGATTTCTGAGGTCAGTCTGTGTCAACTGTGGGGTAGCTTTGCAATTTAATAACTGCAAGGGCTCTATAATATATTTTCCAAGTGAGGGCTCACATGGTAAGCTATTTAGGAGTCGGAGTACATTGCTTAAAGGTTCTCCGGCACCATGCCGGATCTCTGGCATGCAGCATTTGGCTGCAGGAAAAAAAAAAGTCATCCTACATTTAAAAACAGTTGTTGATATCAGTTCCAGTTCATGAGTTCACCTACCAATGTATGAGAGGAAAACAGCTTTCACTCTCAACCAAACTAACATTTCTAGCCAATCAGGAGTTTTTGCTCTTATAATCACAAGACGCGCATTAGCTGATGAATGGAAAAGAGCCTAGGTCTCAATCGCAACACATTGAAAAAGCTGCCAGGCACAATGGTCAAAGTCAAAGAGTTCCATCTAGCTTCATATTTACATAGAAAAGCTATTAAAAAGCAGCGGAGCTTTGTAAACAGCTCAGAGTAATAATGTTATAAGAACGATATGATTGCCAGAACAAATTTACCAGGATTTCTGAAAAGGTCCTGTTCACACATAATCTCTTAATGGTAACTTCCCGGTAATTTACCAGTAAAGACTGTATGTGAAAGGGGTTAAACTTAAATCATTTTATGCCAACACAGAAGAATACAGAAAGGGGCTAAGCGTAAATCATTAAACCTATGCCAACACAGGAGAATACATCAACATATTTCTAAATATGCAATTTATTTTACATCGCAATTTAAAAATAAAAGTTTCTGACTTTGCATGTGGCCAGATATTAAAATTAAATGGATTTAAACGTCTTGAATCACATGAAACATCACCAGTCTGTTGTGCACACCGCCACGCGAAATGAGTTCACGCACACTCAAAGCGAACTTCCGCCAACACAGCGATGACGTCATATTTGGCGCACGCACCCAAGCGAACTTGCGGATGGTCGAGTATATTAATAAATCTTCAGTCAGTATTGAGTCTTCTGAGGATAGGTCATTAGAAACTCTTAAAAGAGATATTTGTATTACAGGAAGGCAACTTTATAATATACAAAACAGTATTAGAAAAAGTAAATGGTTATATAGTTTCAGTAGAGAACATCAGATTATTTAAGCAAGATTAAGAATGGGACATACAACATTTAATTTGACTCTTTATATAATAGGTAAACATATACAGGAAACGTGCCAAGTAAAGGAAAAGTAGAACATGTGTTATTAATTAGGTATGAGCAGGAAAGGAATGAATTAATAAGAGAACTCTACAGCATGGGATGCAAAATAATTTGAAATAAGAAATTTATTAAATACAAATCAAGGATCAGGTAAAATTATAAAAGCTGTTTTAAAATACATTACAAATAGTGACTTGAAGAACTGGATATAGATTTTAACACACTTAGACTGAAATCACTTCACACTCCAGCACAGGAGGTGGCGATATGCACCTAAAAGCTGGTATGCAAGCGCCAATAAACTCACAGAAGAAGAAGAAGGTGAGCAGGTTATGGTATTTCACATATTTACACAATTGTAAAATACACCTTGCACTGTTTATGCACCCAATATACGAGGTCGTTTCTGCCTTGTTTTAATCATGCACAGCGCTATTTCTGCGTTAATTCAGACATGAGAGATTTCGTGTTTTTGTATGTTTGTGTTAATGACTGTTTAGATGTTTGGGTGATAATTAGTGTTAAGCTGTTAGTGACTGTCTCGTGATCTTTGAGGGGAGTGAACACAAACCGATATCAAGTTTTGCTGATGCGACTTTATTTGTAATGCTATTTCTCTTTGTCTTTAATCTTTGTCACATCAAATTTGTTATAGTCGCTTTAATACACATTACTTACAAACACTGATAAATACATCATATTGAGCCTATGTAATGAGCCACGTGGGACATTTTAAATCTTTACATGGATATAAACATATTTTAAATATAATATAAATCTGTTCATGTATAGATTTATACAATGTCCCATGTGGTTATGAAATGCATATAATGTATTAATTACCACATGAGATTTTGCAGTGTTACTGAATGAGCATTTTAAAAGAATGTGTCTTTGTATCGATGCCATTTCTTTTAATATAAGTTAGTACTATAATGATCTACAAAAAGGCAATACTTTTTTTTGTTTGTATTTCTGTATGTAGGCTATTGTCTCTTCAAATATAGAATTTAGAGGAAGCCCCTTCACTTGCATAAATACTTCAATGTTAAATATATATATATATATATATATATATATATATATATATATATATATATATATATATATATATATATATATATATCTAACTAACCCGTAACTGACTATATACGACATTATTTATTGTTTTGGCTTATATATTGTTGATTTTGGCAAATCTGCTTCTTTCACTTAGACATTCATGTTACACATTCAGCAATAAATGCTAAAGTGAAGACCAAGCAGCAAGTCATCAGGAAGAGTCTGAAATCTGCAAAGACTGGTTTTATTAAAAGAGGACAGAATCTGGGAAGATGAGAGATCCAGAACCCTGCAGAATCAAAACAACACTGAAGATACTCGAGAACTAACAGGTTGGCGTTTATTCTTCATTCTTCATTAACGAGGCTGATGGGTTATAAAGTTTCAGGCAGTTTAGATCTGGATTTATTGTAATTAGAACAAAACTTTAGAGCTGTTGAATAATCTTGCTGAAGCTGCAAACAATAGGGGACACTTATATTCTCGCAAGAATCGCTGTTTTTATATGCAGTAATATTAGGACATTTTTCTAAAGATGATGCAGGTTTGTGTTACTACCGAGCGCGCTCACCAGAAAAATCCATTGTTTAAGTGTGATGCAAAAGGACCAGAGAACTAAACAAACCAAACCTCTGCTTACACTTCAGGGCCTGTGGCTGTGATATTAAGCTAATTTTATTGTCAATTTTGATATCAGATAAAACTATTAAAAAACTACAGCAATGCACATTTGTTTTTCCCTCAAACCCCAAATTAACAACATAATCAGCACAATCCGTGATTGTTGTAAAATGCGTCTTTATGTTGCTCAATTGCGGGACATGAAAAAAAGTTGAGCAAGCACAATAATCCACATGAAAGACGCTGTTCCCCAGGCTGAATTGTGCCTGTGGGGTCCAAAACGGACAAGCAAATTACACTTTGGGCTTCGGGTGTGCGTCCAAATGATCAAATACACAAAAATATGTTAAAAGTGTCCAACAGTACTCACTAAAACACAGTTTATGACTTAAGTGAACATAAACACACCGGGGAGAGAAAATTGATGTGTGTTAATATGATGCAGTCACCTTCTGAAGATTGGGGTGAGCGCAATGTTAATCAAACACAAAAAATCACTCACAGCTCCTAATCTAATAAAC
Source organism: Cyprinus carpio (assembly GCF_018340385.1). Classification (NCBI taxonomy): domain Eukaryota; kingdom Metazoa; phylum Chordata; class Actinopteri; order Cypriniformes; family Cyprinidae; genus Cyprinus; species Cyprinus carpio. The sequence continues at coordinate 804,804 of NC_056599.1, forward strand.
ATTAGCTTTAATAAGCAGCGAATGGCGCATCTATCAAAATTAGACAGTGCAAGCTATGCAGTGTTGTTTGACATTTAGTTATTAGATTTCTTTTGTAGGCTGTGTTACTTACAAGAACAGTAGGGATGTGACGAGATCTCATGGCACCAGATCTCACGAGATCCTATGTGTCTCAAAACATTTTGCAGTGTTTACATTTAGAGCTGCAACTATTAAATCTTTAAAAATTGCGATCATTGATCTCAAAACACCCTACGTGATCTCTATTCCTGATGACGAATGATACAGGTATGTCTATTACAACTGTTTCATTCATCAGCGAGTGTCAGTGGAGCGTCAGAAGCAGGTTTTGTACACTGCCCCTATTAATGATATCAGAGGGTTGGCCATCGATCACAGATCTTTCAATGTGAATGCTGTCATTCACTGATATGAGCGCAGCTGACCAAAAAACGACTGTGCTGGCTCATAGCTCCCCATGATGCTTACGATTTGACACAGGTGTCCAGAGACATTCCAATCTGCATTCATGTGTAAATGATATGTGTATATATCTATATATATACTATATAGAATATGCTATATATATATAATCTAATATATATTAGATAGATAGATAGATAGTTATAAATTAACGTGGGTAGTCGAAAAAAGTATTCAGACGCTCACCACCGGACCCGGGCTAAGCACATCGCTGATCCGCTTATAAATTTTTGCACAATCTTTGTTACTATTGCAGGACATTTGCTAAAAATCATTTAAGAAGTTACATTTTTCTCTCCTCATTAATGTACACGACAGCACCTGCGCAAGATTGACGAGAAAAAATCACAGAATTGTTGTGACATTTTTGGCAGAATTTATTAAAAAAGAACAAAATGAATATCACATGTCGTCCTACGTCTTTCAGTAAGCCCTTTTGCTGTGACACGCATATATAATTAAAACTCAGGTGCTGTGTTGGATGTGATTTTCTTCTGATCATCCTTGAAGGCTGGTTTCTACACCTTCATTTTGAGTCCAGCTGGGTTTGATTATACTGATTGACTTGATAAGGATTAAAGCCACACAACCTGTCTATGTAAGACCTTACAGCTCACAGTGGCATGTCGATAGCAAATGAGAATCATGAGGTCAAAGGAACTGCCTGAAGAGCTCAGAGACAGAAATGTGGCAAGGCACAGATCTGGCCAAGGTTACAAAAAAATTTCTGCTGCACTAAGGTTCCTAAGAGCACAGTGGCCTCCATAAACTCCTTAAATGGAAGACGTTTGGGATGACCAGAAACCCTTTCTAGAGCTGGCCCTGTCTGCGTCCAACACTGAGTGCTATCGGGGAGAAGTGCCTTGGTGAGAGAGGTAAAGAAGAACCCAAAGATCAAGTCTGTGGCTGATGGCTCCAAAGATGCAGTCGGGAGATGGAGAAAGTTTTAGAAAGATCAACCATCACTGCAGCCCTCCACCAGTCGGGGCTTATGGCATGCAGAGTGGCCCGACGGAAGCCTCTCTTCAGTGGCAAGACACATGAAAAAAACACCTTAAAGGACTCCAAGATGGTGAGACAAAATAAGATTGTCTGGTCTGATGAGACCAAGATAGAACTTTTTGGCCTTAATTCTAAAGCGGTATGTGTGGAGAAAACGCAGGCACTGCTCATCACCTGTCTCAATACAGTGAAGATGGTGGTGGCAGCATCATGCTTGTGGGGGTGTTTTTTCAGCTGCAGGGACAGGACAGACTGGTTTTGCAATCGAGGGAAAGATGGATGCGGCGTCAAGTACAAGGGATATCCTGAACGAAACCTTCTCCAGAGTGCTCAGGACCTCAGACTGGCCGAAGGTTCACCTTCCAACAAGACACGGACCCTAAGCACACAGCTAAAATAACGACAGGAGTGGCTTCACAACAACTCCGTGACTGTTCTTGAATGGCCCAGCCAGAGCCGTGACTTAAACCCAATCGAGGGGCATCTCTGGAGAGACCTGAAGAATGGCTGTCGTGCACCAACGTTTATTATCCAACTGCTGACAGACTGGAGAGGATTCTGCAAGGAGGAATGGCATGAGGATCCCCAAATCGCACGGTGTGAAAAACTTGCTGCATCTTTCCCAAAAAGACTCCTGGGTGTATTAGATCTAAAAGGTTGCTTCTACTAATATGACTGAGAAAAGGTGTCTGAATACTTAGGACCATGTGCTATTTCAGTTTTTCTTTTTTAGATAATAGCGCTGTGCGTCTCAAAATGTCAACAATTCTGTGTTTTTCTGTCAATACATGGGGTGCTGTGTGTACATTAATGAGGGGGAAAAAAACTGAACTTATGATGATTTTAGGCAATGGTGGGCTGCAATATAAAACAAAGAGTGAAAAATTTAAGGGGGTCTGAATACCTTTCCGTACGCCACTATATATATATATATATATATATAGTTATATATATATATATTAAAGATTTCAGCCATTAAACATTTTGTCAGAACCACTAGTAAATTACATCTGTTTTTGTTTAGTTTCTCTTATCTTTTTTTTTTCTTTTCAGAATCGTGATCTCCTGTCAGTTATTCGAAAAAAATGTTATTCTCAATTTATCCAGAACCGTGCAGCGCTGAGAGTTTACCTCATTTATTACTAGTCTGCATAGTAATTCATTAAAAAAATAGAAGTTTATTTCCTTTAGTAAAAGTTGATTTCAAAAATGCACCTACATTTTGTGCGCATTTTGTGTTTTTCAGATCATAAAAAAAAACAATGCAGTTGCAGTTATTTTCCTTATATATTTGCATCATTGAAGATTTCTTTAAAAAACTCTAAATATGTTGTCATGTGCTCGCGTCTCGTCACCGTGCGCCGCTACTGGAACAGTAAGAATGTTCATAGAGCCTACATGACAAAAATGAAAGCAACTAGGGTTGTTTTTTGCTCTTCATTTGTATCTTTGTTTTATTGTATTCGACAGTTTGATTACGTTTGCTTCTTTATTTGTGCGTTCTTATTGTATATTTATGGTATATAACACAACTAAACATGTGTGCACACTGGTGCATTTTACACATTGCTGTTTTAGTATTCATTTCATTAACTGACATTTATTGTGTACATTTCAGAATATGGAGGGACAGGCACAATGTCTCTAAATCATTCCATACTTATAATCGAGGTTAAAGTGTTTCAGTATAATTGAGGTTTGGTATTTTAGGTCATATCATGCAGGCGCTATTTCCTCTATATTTATAACATGGTTTTTTAATTTTATGTAGTCTTTCAGCCATATTTAATTTTATATTTATTTATTTTCTTTTTTTTTTTTATGAGTTACATACATGAAAACGAACACTATTTTTTAATTTAATTATTAGGGTTAACTGAAGAAAATTGAGGAGGACTGAAGGGAATTCACAGTTAAGTGACGGAAAAAAACACTGCTTTAAAACGTGGAGAAAAAATAAACCTCTCAGTTGCTGCTCGACAATCTCTCGAAACCAAACTAGAAAGATTGTAAAGAAACTAAGACGCAGAACAATCTTTCAGCCTGCACTCAGTGTGGAAAATTCACACACAAAGAGACCACAAGCAAGCAGCCTCATCAAGCCACAACATCAACATGTCAAAACAATCTTGACATTTCACATGAGAGTTCATACTGGAGTAGTAAACCCTCACGCATGTTGATCAGTGTGAGAAGAAGAGTTTCATCCCATCAACGGTAAGCCTTAAGCATCACACAAATATCGCCCACTAGAGAGTAAACCCATCACAAAGTGTTCCCACGTGAAAGAGAGTCTGTCATTAGGTCAGGAACGCATGAAAATACAGTGAGACAGGATTCACACTGGAGAGAAACCCGTAACACATGTGATCAGTGCGGGAAAGAGGTTTAACGAATAAAAGGAAACGCATTACAGCACATCTTATAAGGTTTCCTACTGGAGAGTATAACGCATTCACAACCCTTTGATTCAATGTGCGAAAGGTTTGCACAAACTTCATCAGGCCTAACAGAAGACAAGAGCATATGAACATTTTCAATCACTAGAGAGAAACTGTACTCATTTGATTCAAATGTCAGCAAAAACATTTTTGTGGGCTTCAGACGCTGAACGAATCACCCTTCGACCCTGAGGCATGTTCATATTCAAAGGAGGAAACCACATTCATGTTTCTTTGTGTGGGAAAGCGTTTTTGCACTTTCTGCCAAATTTGCACAAGCACGATCAGTAATTAACATACTGGTGTGAGTAGAGTACATGTGCGGTGAGGTGTGAACAAACAAACAAAAAAAAAAAAGGACTATTTAGTTCAGCAAAGATGTTTAAACCTAGGCGATTAGATGATATCTGCGCACGTCTGGAGAGAAACACCTTTAACAAGTTTTGACACATTGACTGTGGACTCAGAGAGATATTCAGTGATTTCAGGAAATCTCGAACACACATTAAGACGGGATCCCATCCCTGGTGACAGAGGAATACGGTCGATAAAAGCCTGTAGCACTGCCACTGAATGTGTGGTAGATTGCCTTTTCAATCAGTTCCCTTGCATTCCTGGCTCTGAGCACTAGAGATGTCACATTAGATAAAACAATCCCAGTATGTAGATCATCTTCAGATCCAGCACATTTCAGATCTGATGCTCGCAATTATATTCATCAAGCTAGATAAGAATATCCTTGCATGGCTAAATCTGTTCTAACCAGTATCGTTAAAAGTGGACTGAAAAGAAGAAACCTTATCTAAAGTTTTCAGGCGATGCCGCCCCAAGAATAACTCATGTCAGCAAAGTTTATTCTTGTATGATATTTTGCTTTATGATAATAAATTTTCGATATTGTTTTTTCTTATGAGTTTGCCCTCATTCGATGTTTTAATGAGTTATTGAGTTTTGTGGTGCAGTGCGGTTATCTTGTGCGCTACTGCAAGTTATCACTTTTAGCTGTGCGATTCAAGTATCGAACTCAAAAGGCTCTTATTCAGCAAATTCAGTGAGCCGGTAGAATTTCTCTCCTGACACCTTGAGATTCGAAATAAAAGTGATAATCGATGGGACTCGTGCGAAGCAGTACGCTACATTCACATTGCATTTCTGTGACATGTGAAGCTCAAGCTTATGATGGTATCGCCTTGGCAGGTGCTCCGTCCTGAAAGTGTTTTTTTCGCCATCCTCATTTCTGTACTCTTCCGATTGAGGGTTGGTTCCTCGCGTACAGTGCACCTGTGTCTTGCTGTAGTTTGAGGGAGCATTTAATTTCTAACTTAAAGCTGAGGGCTTGGAAGATAACATAACTGAATCAATAATGAAGCTGACGCATACACTGGAAACAGCTGCTGTTTTGCTCTGATGTCCCCCTTGGGCATTTAATCATCCCTTGGGCGGTGTGAGGGGAGGGGGCATTCAGCAAGCAATTTTTTTCGCTGTTTTAACAACATGTAAGCGCTGTTTTTGACAGACACAGATCCTGTATTGTATAACAAGTGCTAACAATTCCAAAGGTGACTTGACTCGACAATTCTGATTTGATTCACATATGATCTGTAACAGTCTGCAATCGGAGCGTGCTCACTAAATCTTTTGTGCTTGAAATTATTTGTCAGTGGAGGAAGACGACCTCAAGGCAAGCATACATGAGAGAAATTGTTGCTGATTGCGCAATATTTATAATTTTTCTTTCTTTGTGAATCCTCTCAATCACGTATGCCAGTGGTGACAGACACAAGAAAAAATTAAAAAAAATTACAAGTATCATTGCAATGGCACCACCTGGCACTCTCCTCTTCATTCTTGTCACCTTGGTGAGGGGGGGGGGGCAGTCAAGCCACAATCGTGTGTGTTGCGCAATGGAGACGAGATGCTAGTGTGTTGTCTTTCATAGCCTCCAATTTGTGTCCATGAATAGTAGTTTGCTATAGCTCCACCCCACGACTCCAGTGTGACTAATATAACCTACCCTGCTGTGAACGCACACAGAGCAACTGTTTTAAATGGTGAGTAGGCACCCTAGAATACCACCTGAATATAATATCTTGTGATAAGTTGATATCGCCAGTGGTTCTGGTTAGATTCCTTTCACCGTTTAAGGAATGGCAAATCTGTTTGGGCATTCTTACATAGTTCCTTAGCTACTATTTTAAGCTCCGTAGTTCACATCCCTCCTTAAAAGCGTACTACAAGTTTCAAATAAGGCATCCTGACTGTGTTATTGGGTATAATTGTGTCTATCTAACAAGATCGATGTTGGCTGCGGTAGTACATTGCAGATGCAGTTCTTTTTTGTGCAAGTATTAAATAGCTTCACATGGATCACAGGCGTTGTCTCTGATGTCTTGTAATGAAATCAATATGGATTTGAAATTCTGTAAAGAAACAAAAAAACACAGAAAGCATAAATCTAATACACATTTGATTTCAGACTTGCAAAAAACATGTGTTATCATGTGTCTGTAGAGGCCAATTGTGTCATTACTGCTGCCAGGACCTAACAATTAATACTCAATTAAAACGCACTATAATTGCCGTACATACGTCATATAGCGAACAGACAGTCTACCTGAAACCAATATTTTGCGTCATGATGTGGGGGGGGGGCCATTGTACTATCGATATTGTACATCTAATACAACTCCGAAATAAATATATATACCGGCTAAAATGTTATTTAGATATGTAGACAATTTACACCCTCTCGTGGATCTCTCTTGCTCTCCTCAGACATCTTCTCTTTCCTCTATCTCTGCTCTCCTCTTCAAAATGTAGAGTTATAAATGTAGTTACCGCATCACTGGATCAAGCTGTCAGTCAATTTAACATTTTATATCGTAAGCCGTGTCGGTAAAAGTTGACTAAGCGTGGATACTACACACTAATCTAAATGATTTGCAGCTTCATCTTACATGTCGCTCTCGTTGTACAGGTTAACACTGCGACGGCTTGGGCGCTACTGGAGTCGATGCTTCTGTGAGAGCAGTAAACCATCACCCTACATGTGATTTGATGTCTGCATCTCAGTCATTTTTAGACATGTGGCGGCGCTGTTAGACTGCTGATGGCTTTGATCGAGAAAGCGACAGAGGTCCTTCTGAGTGTTGGTCATATAATTAGAATATAATCAAAAGTTGATGTATTTCACTAATTCCGTTCAAAAGTAAACTTGTAAAGTACATTCATCATTACACACTGACTGATATATTTCAAATGTTTATTTTTCTTTTATTTTGATGATATAACTGACGACTCAGGAAAAATCCCCACGTCAGTACGTCAGAAAATTAGATATTACTTCAACCAATACACAGAAAGGATTTTTAGAAATCTTGGCCAACTGAAAGTATGCAACATAAGTATGAGCATGTACAGCACGAAACTTAGTTGGGGCTCCTTTTGCCTGAATTACTGCAGCAATGCGGCGTGGCATGGAGTCGATCAGTCTGTGGCACTGCTCAGGTGTTATGAGAGCCCTGGTTGCTCTGATAGTGGCCTTCAGCTCTTCTGCATTCTTGGGTCTGGCATATCGCATCTTCCTCTTCACAATACAATCGAGTTTGCTGGCCAATTAAGAACAGGGATACCATGGTCCTTAAACCAGGTACTGGTAGCTTTGGCACTGTGTGCAGGTGCCAAGTCGTGTTGGAAAATGAAATCTGCATCTCCATAAAGTTGTTCAGCAGCAGGAAGCCTGAAGTGCTCTAAAACTTTCCTGGTTACGGCTGCGTTGACCTTGGACCTCAGAAGACACAGTGGACCAACACCAGCAGATGACATGGCACACAAACCATCACTGACTGTGGAAACTTTACACTAGACCTCAAGCAACATGGATTGTGTGCCTCTCCTCTCTTCCTCCAGACTCTGGGACCCTGATTTCCCAAAGGAAATGCAAAAATTTTACTTTCATCAGAGACGCATAACTTTGGACCACTCAGCAGCAGTCCAGTCCTTTTTGTCTTTAGCCCAGGCTGAGGCTGCTTTGGCACTTTCTGGTGGCTTGACACAAGGAATGTGACAGCTGAAACCCATGTCTTGCTATCGTCTGTGCGTAGTGGTTCTTGAAGCCTGACTCCAGCTGCAGTCCACTCTTTGTGAATCTCCCCCACATTTTTGAATGGGTTTTGTTTCACAATCCGCTCCGGGTGGGGTTTATCCCTTTTGTTTGTCCCTTTTTTTACCACATTTTTTCCCTTCCCTTCCCCTATTAATGTGCTTGGACACAGAGCCTGTGAACAGCCCCCTTTTTTGGCAATACCTTTGGTCTTGCCCCCTTGTCAAGGGTTCAGTGGTCGCTTTTGGGCAACTGAAAAGTAAAGCTTTCTCCAGTTTGGTAGCCACAGAACTCCCAAGAAGACCATTTAAAAGGCCCTTTGCAGGTTTTGAGTTAATACTGTTAGGTGTGGCACCAGGTGTTTTCAATATTGAACCTTTTTTCACATATTCTAATTTTGAGATAGATTTGGGTTTTTCCTTTTTGTCAGTTTAATCATAAAAAACAAAAAAAATAAACATTTAAAAATATATGTCTTGGGGTAAGATAAAATATAATATAAAATTTTCACTTTTTAATGGAATTAGTGAAAAATAACTTTTTGAGGATGATTCAAATTTTATATGCCCCACACCTGAAATTTGGTAGCGCGACACCATAGACAGACAGTTAAAATTCCCCACTTTAATGTTTTTATAGCTCCTAACAGGCTGTGTGACTAAAAAGTTTTTGCTCAAAATTATCGTATCATTTTTTCCCTATTGCTCGACCACTTATAATCTCATGCCACTTTTGGGGCCGCGGGGCGTGGGTTTGCTGACCCCTGCTTCAGTAAAAACCCTTCGAATTGAAGACATTTTTAAAAGGATCTTATGTTTTTTAAATTTCCTTTCTTTTTTGGTTTTACAAGCTTTGGGCATAAAGAATCTGTAAAGTTGAAAAGGGACAAATTTAAAAACCAAAGAGATATTCTTTATAAAGAAAGGGTCAACACACCCCTTTTTAAAATGGCTCCCCAAAACTGCCCCCCATGTCTACATCACATGGGGAAAAGTTTTTCTAACGCCCCCAAAACGCAAAGAAGGAAAGAAGGCAAAACTTTTTTTCCCCCGGCCTGTTGTGAAGACACTGTGTTCATTGTGAAAGGAAATACTTTTTTTGGCCCTTTCCCAAAAGAGGAACAACTAAAAAATCATGGTCAGTTGTATTTACAACATGTTCAAGAACATTTAACCCCCAAATATTCAGATGTGTACGGGCCTTTTTGCGGAGAAGAGGACGTTTCCGGGAGGCACCTACAATGCCGGTGTTGTTTTTAAAAAAAGGGGTCGATCCAACTTTGCAAGGAAAGTTGGCGTTCTGACCCAGTCTGTAAGTACTTTTCTATTTAAATTTTTCCCCACGATTTAAAACGTGAGTTTTGAGCTGTAAACTACGATTTTTTTGGGGGAAAGTGGCCTAGGGGTTAGAGGGGTTGCCCCTTAACCCAAAGGTTGTGGGTTGCGTTCGGGACAGACTAGGTCCCTTTGGAAGGCACAAACCCCCCAATGCTCCCGGGTGCTGCAGCAAAAATGGCTGCCCACGTCCGTGTGGTTCACTTGTGTGTGTGTATTTTGGGATACAAAAAAAAATGATTTGTCCCCCGATAAAGAAACCCTTTTAAAAAACAAGGATGTGGCACTTTTTAAAACAAGTATTACAAACTGGCACCCTCTTTTTGGTTGTATAAAGAAAGGGGGGTGTTATTAGCGATAGGGGGTTACATTTAACTATGAACATACGGGAATGATGATGGGGGTTTTAGATTTTTTTTATATGCTGTAAAAATACATAATGTAGGTTAGATGGGCCCCTCCATTTACGCCTGAAGAGGAGACTGATTTTTCACAAATATTATTGGCAGTTGATTGTCCTTTATGAGGGGTGGGATTTTAATGCTGTTTTTAAACCCTGTATGGATAAATCTCACCCTGCCACAGCTAACCCTTCTCAAATTATTGAATAAATTTTCAAGAACTTAAGTAATCGATCTTGGATACCGAATAAATCTAAGGATTCACTTTTTGCAAATTTGGGGCATAAGCTTTCTTGGGAAGATAACTATTTCTCAGTCCTTTTAATTTCTCTAAACCTTCCCATCTTGTATTATCAATTTTTTTGCTGATCACCTGCGTTTTTATGAAAGTTCCCTTTTAACTTAAGCCCAAAGGCCCTAGGCTTTTAACACTCATTAAAACAACAAAATTTCAAATTCGTTCTTTCTTTAAAAAGTCTTTAAAAAAGGAGTTTCTAAAAATTAATTATCTTGTGTTAGACCCTCAAAATTGGGGAAAGAAGTGTGAAATACGAGGATCGAATCTTTTTTTTTTTTTGCTTCCCCCAAAAGTAAAAACCTGCCAATTTAAAAAATTTAAAAAAATTAAGATTATAAAAAATTTACAAAAAAAAAATTTTTCTGCCCAAAAAATACATGATTGTTTCTTGAAAGGAAATAGACTTACTTTCACAATAAAAGGCAAAATTTTTTTAAAGGAAGAGGGAAAAAAAAATTTTTGAAATCAGAGGACCTGCTAATATTGTCCTCAGGGAGGGATGTGAGTCAAAGGGAAAAAATCAGGAAATAAAATTTCAGATGATAAAAGTAAACCAAATTTTGATAATTAAAAAAAAATTTTAAAGGGTCATGATGCTGCTAAAAAAAAATTTTTTGGGTGATTGGTTAATGTTTTATTGGGGTTTTAAAGGGTTAAAAAAAAAACTTTATTTTCCATAATGTACATTATATTTTCCCCTTATCCCCGCTCTAAAATGCGTCTTTTTTTACAAGGTCTCATTCTGAAAAGCGAGGGTTTCATTGGCAACATTCGTGCATTGGATTGGGCCCAAATTTCCTACCATGTACGAAAGTACGCCCCATAACATATTTTGACCGTTCCCAGGCCAGCGCACAAGACCAGTCCAGTGCTCTGCGTGACATCCCATATCGGTTTTTTTTGCAGTTCGTCAATGTCTTTAGGGAGTAAATGAAAAAAGGGGGGAATTTGGGTTATTCATTTCAGGGGAGTATAAGGCCCCTTTATAATTCAATAATTTAAGTTTTTTGTGGTTTGTGCATCTGGGAGGTGAACTTTTTTTAAAACTATTCGTTCGATGTGGTGAGCGGGTTTTCGCCCGGTTCACAAAAAATCCTTAAATGAAGTTTTGGGTTCAAAACCCGCACCCCTAGGGGGAAAAAAAACAAAAAAAACCCCCTTAAAAAACAGGATTTGTTGCATCCAGTGGGGACAAATTACTGATAAAGACTTATCTGTCTTTTTAGCGTGGGTATCCGCCCTAAAATAAAACTATGTCTGCATTTTTGCTTTAGAAACAAAAAGCCCACCTACTGCCAAACTTTACGTTTGAATATCATTGGCAAAAATTTTTTAAAAAAAAAAAAAGACCTAAATGGCTGTGAGTCAGAGGCCAGACTGTCCTTGAAAATTTAGATGCCAAATTTTTAAAAAAAAGCCATTGGCCCAAAAAACATTGGGGGCTACTGGTTTAGGAAACAGTCCCCATTTCCAAAAAATGTGCGCCACATCGAAATTTGGGTTGGCTGTTTTGGAACATGTTTTTAAACAGTTAACCATGATTTTTAGTATGTCCCTTTTTTTGGGAAGGGCCAAAAAATTTCACTTCAACGAAACACCCAGCGACTCCAAACATGGCAGCAACAGAGAGAAAAACATTTCCCTTTTTCTTTGCGGGAACATTTTGGGGGCGTTATGCAAATCTTTTCCCCCATGGTTATAGAGTTGGGGTCGTGTTACAACGGCCGTTTTAGGGGTGGTGGTTGACCCTTTAAATTTTATATAGAAAATCTCTTTGGGTTTGAGGTTTAGTCTTTTCAATTACAGATCTTCTTTTGCACCAAAAATTTTTAAAAATCCAAAAAGGAAAGGAAGAATCATAACCGTTTAAAGGTTTTTTACACAAATCTTATAAAAATGAAACCGATTTGAAATCAATTGTAGAGATTTTGGATAAAATTTGAAAAAAAACCCTTGGTCACACGATGGGTAAACTCTTTGGGCCCCCTTAAATTTTGGGGGAGCTGAAGCACTAAAAAAAATTCAGAAGTCACCAGGCAGATGGCCCCCCCCCAAAATTATATTTTGAAAAATTGGGAGTTTGGGGGGGATCTCATGCTTGATTTATTTAATTTGAATTGGATGGTTAAAAAAACTTTACCACCACCGAGGATTTTAATGGTAAATTATCTCCCCGGTTCCTTTCAGTATGGAAGAGGCAGGGATGTCCCCTTTCCCCCTTTTTTATTTGTTTTTCCGAACCACTAGCACAAACAATTTGGTAAATTGGGACATTGTTTTTTATTTAGATAGTTTTTATATGCAAAAACCATATAATTTAAGGGTTACCACTTTGTAGTTTTTTCGGGGTACAAAATAAAAAGGCCCAAAACTCTTTTAAGCCAAATTTAAAAATGTTAAGGTTAACTTTCCCAACCCCCCATTAATTCCATTAAAAAATTATTCATCTGTTGGGTATTACCAAAATAAAGGCTTCATAAAATGCCAGGACAATTTAATAATATGTTATCAAGACCAATATGATATCAAAGATGGAATAATCAAAGTCTTCACGGGGCAAATTTTCCACCCTCAAAGAATTTTTTACCTTGACTAATTTTTTATTTTCAGTGTTGCTTCTTTCCCCCCCCCAGGGTTTCTTTAAGAAATCAATTTCCCTACTTTCCCCGTTTTTCTTTTTAATTTTTAAACCCAGAATAAAAAATTTCCCTTGAGCATCCTTTTTCGGGGGATTGGCTGTTCCCAAATTTTGAATTATTATTGGGCATTCCAATTAATTTCGTTAAAAAGTGCCCTTTCAAAAACCCCCTTAATAAAAAATAAGTTGGAATATATTTAAATATTAAATTTCGATATACTTCCGCAAAAAAATTCCAGAGGGCCCAAAGTTTTACTCCAAAAAAAGCTAACATTTCTTTTCCCTCCCCCATTGATCGTCAAAATGTCAGAAAAGTTTATTTTCTCCTTATAAAATTTAAATTTACATGCATTTCATTCCTAATGCCAACTTTTTACCCCTAATTAGAAAAAAGAAGCAAAAAGCAATAATTTTTTTAAATAATAAGCAAAACACATTATTCGATCCCCGTTATTGCTTCTGAATTGACTTTAATTTTAGATAAAAACGTTTGGCTATTTCCAATCTTTCACTGGTATCAAAAGCTAACTAGTCCCCTCCCCCCCGATCACGTGCTCATGTTTGTTTTACAGAGGGAAACCTATTCTACTGTTCCCAATTGTTAAAATTAATATTCAACTAAAAGAATAATCGGGGAAGCAAATATTTTTTTTTCCCCTTATAAGGGTTTAAATTTACAGAGACAAACAAAAAAAAACATGCAATTTGCTGCAAAAAAATCTCTCTCTCCCTCCCCACAACCCCACACCACACCCAACTTTAAATTTAGGAAAAAGTGGAAATTCGCCAATTTATCGCAAACCTCAGGGGGGGCAACAGTTTGTAAGGGGAAATTAAAAAATTGTCCCCATAAAAAAAAAACATATAAAATAAACAGGAACACACTTATTCGACTTGTTGCTTCCTGAAACGGCTTCAAATTGAGATGAAATCCAGCATATAAACTTTCACTGAAAAAGTGCCTTTGAGAGTCAGCATAATCACTTTTACCCAAACTAGCCTTCGGGTTTCCCCCTCCCCCACCCATCCGGGTTTCATTTACGTAAGACACCGTAATTAGAAAACAGTTTGTTGCAAATTTTCGCTGAAAAAATTTCGTAATTTTTTTCAGTGAATTAAAGCTGTCGAGAGATGGCACAAATCTTTGAAATGGATAGTGGGTATCAAGGGAAAATTTTTAAAATGTGACAAACACAACTCACTCAATGTGAAGTGTGAGGTGAAATTAATTTATTTGGCATTAAAAAATCCCCTTACCAAAAAATTTGCCTGGCTAAATTGTGGTTACCCTGGTTTTTTTAAGTAATATTAACCCTGATTTTTTGGGGGTCTTTGTTTTTAAAAAAAAATACCCAAAAATCAGGTTAATATACTGTAGTTAAACATGGTAACCACAATTTGCCATGGGTTTTTCGCCTGAACCTGAAATTTAAACTGGTATTTATAAAAGTGGTTTAAAAAAGGTAATCATACACCTAAAAAAATAAATAAATAAAAAAAATGGTTAAAGCACTTTATATATAAAACCTTTGGTTAATTTTCGTAAAGGGGATTGGAAAATCAAAATATGCAAAAAACCCCAAAAGAAATGGCTTTTACAACTAAAATGTTAGATGCAAGTAAAATCAGCAGAAAAAAAAAAATAAAATCTAAAAAAAAATAAGTGGTTTAACAATAATAAAGGGGTTTTAAAAAATATTAGCACTTTAAACAAAAAAAAAAGTAAAAAGGAAAAAAGAACTTTTTTGACTTTTAAACAAAAAAAGCTCTCAAGAGAAAAGAGAAACAAAGGGCCAGCATGGAAGGGCAAAAGTGGCGAGCTTAATGTTATAAAAAAATAGTGAAGAAAATTAAAATTAAAATAATTCATTTCTCTTGAAAGGAACCTTCCTTTTTAAAAAGGGCTTAAATAGTATTTTTTAGCATACTAACCTTTATTTATCAAAAAAAAACAACACTTTGATTTTTTTTGGGGGAACTCCTATTTAGGTCAATGAACAACTTTGGCAAATTTTGGGTGAGTTTCTTTGTCTTTCACCTTGCAGCCCAATTAGGAATTTTTTAAAAAGTTTTTTTTTCAGTTTGCTTTCGCCTGCTGGATTGGATAATCTAGTTACATGAACGACCGTAGAATAATACTAAAAAAAAACTGAGTGTTTCTCTCCAGGTGAATCCCTTTTTTGTGTTTCCAGGATTTCTGAAGCCAATCCCTAAAAAGCCGTTTTCAGGAATTTTCCCGCTGCACTTTTTGTTCAGGGTCTGAAAAAAAGGCTTCCTTAAATTACAATGAGTCTTTTTCCTTTTGGAATCTTCAAGTTTCTTAGGACGGATGTTTAACTAAATTTCACCGCATGATACGTTAAAAGGTTTTTTTCAGAATGAGGAGGCAGATGTTATTTCAGAGTGAAAGCCAGAGCCGTTTCTTTCCAGTGTGAACTCTCATGTGAATCTTCAGCCTTGATTTACATGTCAATCTTTTTACACTGAAGGCAGCTGACAGATTTTTTGGCTTCTGTTCCTCCTTTCTTGTTCACATCCATCAGGTCTAAAAGATACATTAAATCATGAGAGATAAAAATGAGACAAACAGCCACATGCTGATCAAACAAGCCAAACTGTCCAAAATATGCAACTGCTTCATATTAAGAGCTTCAAAAAACTCATAAGCATAAGGTTTGCCCTGGACATCATACAGATGCTATACAGATTGTTTACTCTGGCTTCAGATGTGTTTTTCCCATTGCATTACTTAAATTTAATTATACAGTTATATCAAGGGTGGCCAGCATCTGTCCTGGAGAGCCACAGTCCTGCAGGGTTTTGATCCAAACCCAATTAAAAACATTCCCTACAAGTTCTCTAAAGGTGACGGAATCCAAAACCTCTACAGAACATTAGGGATGTTCTTAAACATCCTCTTTTGGTTATGAAAGTGCTGCAGATCAATGTTTCATATGACTTTAGGGGGACATTTCATTTTGTTTTTTATGGTCATCCATAACCCATACAACTGCAGGAACAGAATCAAATTCAAGCCTTTGTTCTGTGATCTTCATCTCCATTCTGAGCAGTGACCATTAGCAGCAAAACCCGCACTGATGCGCTTTTTACAAATTAAAAAACTGCTGCTCCAAGAAACTTTACGCAGGTTTCATGGCAGAAAATCAAATGCTTAATGGTTCTTGCCTGCTTCGTCACAGATTGTGACATGCCGTGTTTCTGGAGAGAAGTGTTTGAATGAGAAATACTTGCTTTCACAGAGAGGATTGGGATAATAATCAGGATAATATTTTCAGCCATTAACATCTTCAATTTTGCTTGGTTCCACACATAAACCTATTGTATTCCATCAGAGAGGACTGCAGCTGCAACACATTGCCATTTGGACTATTTTTGGTGCAGTTTTGCAATAAATTATTATAATTACACTTGTTTGTCTGTCATGTTTTTATTTATAGCCTACTGTTTTAACAAATGGTTATGGTTAGGTTTAAAGGTAGGACTGGGATAGGCACTCAAAATTTATTTGTAAAGCAATATTGTTACTAAAATGTAATTTCCCTGCATATTTCTGTCTATTACATTTCTTTTTTTTTTTTTATTCACTATAAAATAGTTATGTTTGGGTGTAGATTAAGGGGTCAAAATATGTTATATGTTAAGCATAGTAACGTAACGATTTACTCAACTCATGATATGATACGATTCACGTTTTTGATTTCATGATTCGATTTTCTCAAGATTTTTATATTTTTTTTAACAAAATGAGATTTAAGACAAATTATACAGTAAATCGAAAGATGTCCTTTTATTAGGCTATAGGACAAAATGCTGCAAGTTTCTTTGTGAAACTGAAATAACAAAACTAAATAAAAAAAATTGAAACCAACCCCAAATCAAATAAATAATTAACACAAACAAAATAAATCTCTTCACATAAACAAACTAAGGCTTTGCCTGTGTTCTTTCAATTTTAAAATTAGAGACAATCACTGCATTTTAATCATGACCCAAACAAAGATGCTGCATACATGCAGTTTGAGGAGTTTTTAATTGAAATTTGAAGAAAAAAAAGGGTCTGTGTGAACTTCAGTTTTGTCACACTATACATAAAAAAATAACTGCACGAAACAAACAGAAGACAGGATGAATGAGACACAAATTCATGAATGAGAATGAGCCCCTGCACCTCAATCAGATGAAGGGCAATAATTCTGACAAAATATTAGACTAACCGTTAGTCGATGAGAAGAGGCTTGGTCGACCAAAATTTTATAAGTGGCTTTGTTCATCTTTGCTTGAGCATATATTAGGCTATTTGCAGGCAATTAAAGGATAATTATTATGATTTAAATGGTTTATTAATAACGTGCGATTAGTCGACTAATGCTAAAATGAACGACTGCTAGTTGACCAGGAAAAACTTTAGTCAAGTACAGCCCTACAAAATATAGGCCCTACATTTGTGTAACACCTGTTTTACACATACTCCGTTTTGGCAGTGAAGGAGTAAATGTATTTTGGTTTGCCAAGCGACTCAGTCCACCCCAATCTGTGCCCAAAAATCACTGATTAAACTTTTATTTAATTTTAAAATAGCCAAAGGAAAGACGCCCCCAAAAAACCTTTGATTGGTCAGTTTAAAATTTAAGGTAAAATTTTGTAAAAAGGGGACCGATCAGTGGTTTTACTTTAAAAGTACCCATTCCCCAATGGGCCCTGCTACCCCTTTTCCCCCAGCAGAAAATCGGGGGCCCAAAGGGGGTTTTGTTCTAACCCATAAATTGAATTTCCCTTACCTTTATTTCAAAACTGGGGGGGTGGTCTGGTTTCCCTTTCTCCCTGCATGTTTTCCTCATGTGGGTCCCTTTAAAGATGACTTTTAAAAGTGAAACCCCTTTTTTTTTTCCTTTTTGGGAAACCTAAATCACCCCGGGGGTCCGCCCTTCTGATGTAAAACCCCTCTTTTTAAGATTTAAAAGAGATGTTTTGTCTGAAACTTTTTTCCCACACTGACCCCAAAACCGTGTGGGGGTTTCTCTCCATGTGAATCTCTCAGGTATTTTTTTAAAAAAAAAAAAAAAAAAAAACATAAACCTTTTTGCCAAAAGAAAAAGGGAAAAGGGGGGTTCCTTTAAAACCTTCAAACACTTTGTCTTCTCCCCCAAAGTATTTTATTTTCGATGTCCCCTTGTAAATTTGTTTTCTTTAAAAATCTTTTTCCACACACAAAACATCATGGGGGCTTCCCCCTTTTGTATGCCCTGCATGTTTTTCCCTTCCGGGCCCTTTGATGCCATGGGAAATTTTTTTGTCACACGATCACACATAAATGTTTTTTTCTCCCCCCAGTTTGGTCCTCATGTGCCCGGGGGTTAAGTTGTTGATGGGTGTGAAACTTTTCCCCCCACATTTGATCAAAATTTGAATGGTCTTTTTCCCCGTGTGTGGTTTTCCCCTGTGTTTTTTAAGGTTTTCCGGTCACTGAAACTTTTTCCCAAAAGGTTAACCACGTGAACCTTCTCTCCCGTTGGCTCCTCATTTTCTTTTTTTATTTGGATATTGTGGAAACTTTTTCCCCCCCCTTTCCCCCACATGTTTAAAAACCCGGTTTTCCTTCAGAAATAAAAACTCTCATGTGCCCTTTTAAAAGGGGTTTTTCTTTCATTGAAATGCTTTCCCCCCACGGGGAAATCAAAAGAGTGGGGGTTTTTCTCCCCATTGTGAATCTCATGTGAACGAAGAATGTTTTTGGTATGAGAAACTCGTTTTTTCACTATCACATTTAAATTTGGTTTTTCTCCTTTGTGGACCCTTAGTGAATCTCAGATTTTTTTTTTTTCCTTTGGGGAAAACCTATGCCGCATAAATTGCAGGTAAATTTTTTTCCCCCAAATTGGGGTTTCCTCTTTTATTTTAAAGGGTTTGAAATATTTTTGTGAATTTATTCCACTTGACACCCTTAAAGGGGTTTTCCCCCCTAGGGAACTCTCATGTGAACATCAAGATTTTTGTTTTTGTATGAAACCCCTTTCCCCACACTAAAGGGGGCGGGTGTAAAAAATTCTCTTGGCTCTTTTTTTCTTTAAAAAAAAATTTTTTTAAAGCCCTTTGGGCGACTCAGAGGTTTTTTTTCGGGTTTGTCAAAAGGGTTTGCCCTCCAACCCCTTCTTCTTCCTTCCACTTTCCTCTTCTCTTCCATCAGCTCTTAAAATCAAAAAAAAAAAAAATAAAAAAATTTCATTATCAGTACATCAAAAAAATTCAAAGGGGGAAATGTAAAGTAAAAGGGAAAAAAAAAATAGCTCTGACGTAGCAAAGCAATGCATTTTTATAAATTTAAAATTTCATTTGAAATTTTTTTTTTAATGAAAGAGGTACACCCGATGTTCCCCCTTTTATTTTAAAACAAATTTTGGAAAAAATCCCAAACATTTTTTGTATTTAAAAACAATTTAAAATTTTTATTTTGACAAATTTACAACCCTTTTTTCGCTATTAACATGACCACATACAAACTGGGCACATTTTTTTAAAGGGTTTAAAATTTGTTTAAACTTACAGACTTTTTTAAAATTACCAAATTCCGGTTCCCCATTAACCCTTTATGTTCCATTGCCCTTTCCCCCCATATGTATGGGGAATGTGGGAGCAGAAATTAAAAGGGGTCCAAAAAAAAAAAAATTTTTTCCCCGCTTTTTTTTTCAAGTTGAAGTGGGCAGTAAAACTCCACAGCCAAATTTTAAGACTGACCCTACTTTAAATATTTAAATTTTAACCCCAAATTTTATTAAGGGCCCTTTTTTTTTTCCTACTTTTTCATTCGATGCTGTTACTTATACATCATTTTCCCCCCCTTTTAAAAAAAACAGACACTTTGGGTCTTTCTCCAACATGAAAGGGATTCATGAACCCCCCTTAACCCCAAGTTATCTAAGAAAAAATAAACCTACAAAAAATTTAATAAGTTTTTGAGAAATCCCCCTTTTTTTCGGGAACTATAAATCAATTTAGCTTAATTTCGCGTACAATACTAAATCACCAAAAATAGAAAAAAATCATTTATTTGTACGATTTGGCTTTTTTATTGATAAAAAAAAAAAAAAAATATAATAAAAAAAGTATTCCATTCTTTTTAAAAATGAA